>NC_053024.1:172971760-173271760 GCF_003073215.2 Triticum urartu | reverse complement strand
GATCCATGTTGATGTTTGTGCCAGCCTTCTTAAGGCATACTTGTTTACTTATGTTTGTACTCAGATATTGTTGCTTGCACTGACTCGTTTGTATTCAAGCTTATGTATTCGAGCCCTCGGGCTTGTAATATAAATCTTGTATGACTTTAATTTGTGTCTAGAGTTGTGTTGTGATATCTTTTTGTGAGTCTCTGATCTTGGTCGTGTACATTTGCGTGTATGATTAGTGCATGATTAACCCGGGGCATCACATTTAGCATGGAATATAATGAGAATCCTCGGTCGTGACGTTGACACGAAAAGTACACCTCTCAAAATATATTCATCCCTAATTTAAGCTTCGAGCTCTGGCACCTCTACGAATCCATGCTCCCCTTTGCGAAGAGCCTATCTATTTACTTTTATGATATTTACTTTTATTGTTGAGTCATCAACTTCTCATTCAAGCACCAGTTGGAGAGCACTATTGTCATTTTTATGCATTGAGTATAGTTAATGTTGTGTGCATCATGACTGGATCAATGATTGAGCATGACGAGCTAGGGATAACATTCTTTAGCATCTTTATTTTGAAAGGTCTGATTGTTTGTTGGTATACCTGAGTATTGATGTCTTTATATCAAATTATAGACTTGCTTTGAATCACTCGTATCTTAATATTCATGCCATGATTAGATTGTATGATCAAGATTATGCTAGGTAGCATTCCACATCAAAAATTATCTTTTTATCATTTACCTACTCGAGGATGAGCAGGAATTAAGCTTGGGGGTGCTGATACATCTCCATCATATCTATTATTTCTTATTATTTCATGCCAGTATTCTACAACTTTCACATACTTTTGGCAACATTTAATTATTTTTGGGACTAAGATATTGATCCAGTGCGAGTTCCTGTTTTTTGCATGTTTTTTGTTTCGTAGAATATCCATATCAAACAAAGTCCAAACACGATAAAAATTTATGAAGATTTTTTTTGGAATATATGTGATTTTTGGGAAGAGGAATCAACACGAGACGATGCCCAAGGGGCCCACAAGCCCAAGGGGCGTGCCGGGCAGGCTTGTGGCGCCCATGTAAGTCGGTTGGAGGTATCCTTCGGCCGCAAGGAGGCTAATATTTGGATAAAAATCCCTCAAAATTTTAGCCCAATCAGAGTTACGGATCTCCGGTAATTTAAGACACGGTTTTCAGCCAGAAAACAGGAATGCGGAACAGAAGAGAACAGAGAGAGAGAGAGAGAGAGAGAGAGAGAGAATTTTGGAGGGGATCCTGCCCTCTGAGAGCCATGGAGACTATGGACTAGAGGGGAAACTCTCCTCCCGTCTAGGGGGGCAGGGCAATGAAGAAGAAGAAGGAGGGGGGCTTTCTCCCCCTCTCTCCCGGTGGCGCAGGAGTGCCGCGGGGGTAACCATCATGACGATGATCTACACCAATAACTTCGTCGTCATCATCACCAACTCTCTCCCCTCTATGTAGAGATGTAACACCTCTTCTCCCCGCTGTAATCTCTACTTAAACATGGTGCTTTATGCCACATTATTATTATCCAATGATGTGTGGCCATCCTATGATGTTTGAGTAGATTCGTTTTGCCCTATGGTTGGTTGATGATCGTGATTGGTTTGAGTTGTATGTTTTATTTTGGTGTTGTCCTATGGTGCCCTCGTGTCGTGCAAGCGTGTGGGATTACCGCTTGAGGGTGTTGCAATACATTCATAATTTGCTTATAGTGGGTGGCGAGAGTGACAGAAACTTATATCCCAGTAAGGGGGTTGTTGCGTATGAGAGTAAAGAGGACTTGTTACTTCATGCTATGGTTGGGTTTTACCTTAATGATCTTTAGTTGTTGTGGATGCTTGCTAGAGTTCCAATCATAAGTGCATATGATTCAAGTACCGAAAATATGTTAGCTCATGCCTCTCCCTCATATAAACTTGTAATATTGATTACCGGTCTAGTTATCGATTGCCTAGGGACAAATCTTTCTCTTTGTGTTACAAAAAGCTTTCTACTAAACAACTAACTTTTATTATTTTGCAAAGTAGTCCTAGTTTTATTCTTGCAAAGTAGTTCTAGCATTACCCCTACAAAGTACTTCTAGTTTCATACTTGTTCTAGGTAAAGCAAATGTTAAATACGCATAGGGTTGTATCGGTGATCGATAAAACTTGAAGAGAATATAAATTCTACCTTTAGCTCCTCGTTAGGTTCGACACTATTATTTATCGAAAAAACTACAATTGATCCCCTACACTTGTGGGCTATCACTCTACTTTGGAGATACTTTTGCAACATATGACATTAGCTTCATTGGAAAAATATTAATTCCCTTATTCACATTCCTATTTCACACATTTTTTGCATGCTCTAAGATGCATTGCTAGTTATTTGTTACTCTAGATCTTGTAAAGTGGTACATGCAAAGCTCGAGTGAGGTACTTGGGCCATCCAAACCTTGAGTCTGGTCTTCAACACATCTCCTACAGTTCAAGCCGAGGAGAGGCGCTTCCGGTGAGGCATAAATTCCACCGTCAGGGGGGGGGGTCTATAGTGCCCCGCCTAGATCCTAACATCAGCCACCACCAACCCGACTCACTAACCCTCTCTTCTTTGACCTATGTCTTGGGTCGCCACCGCAGCATTGAGATCCACCTCAACCGCCTCACTTACGAGCTTTACTCAGATTGCCAGCACGCCTCTGATTCCCCCATCAGAACTCGCTCTTGTTGTTGCTAGTGCCGGTGAACAAGGGGAAGAGTTCATCATGTGAGCATTTTCATTTCCGCTCATCACTCTTCGTCAATTTGTCCTCCCTTGCTCTCCTTTTGGACGCCTACTTCCGCAAATTATGGTGCCTTCATAGGGAAAATATTTTAATTCCCGTCTTCACCTTCCTACTTCACAGTTCACACCCTAAACATGTTTTTTTTGGTAATGTGAATTGGCAACCACATCGAGGCGATACAACCATAAGAGTCCACGCCCACCCTATGTGCGTGTTCTGAGACCCGCTCGTCACTTATTTTTTACTCCATGAGAAGTGGGAGGCAAAGCCGAGATGAGCTTTACCTCGAATCTGATGGTAAATTGAACAATATTGTTCTACTAGTATTGACAACCAACATGTGGTTGGATTGTGGCTGGATGATTAAGAGGATGGTTGTGTCCCATTCTAGTTGTGATCAAACTCTAGGTTTAATGCCATGCGCATCTTGTTGAATTATTCTTTCAGTCGGAGGCGACGAGATCCCTTAACGAGGCACATGTGACAACTTTTATCAATCTTGAAGTTTCATGACTCTGATCTTCCTAGAATATGTGTGAGTGTGTGCATGTGCAAGTGCGTCAACATTGCATTTGGCGTTTCTCGGGAAAACAAGAAGCTCTACATTTTTCTCCTTTGAGAAATACTAGCAAAAGAGCCCATGACACGCTCTAACCCAATAATCATGACTCAAGACCCCAATAGATCATGTCCGTTATTTGAACATGGCATCCCATCTATGTGGTCTCTCTCTCTCTCTCTCTGTACAAAATGAACATCAACTTTCTTTTTTCCATGCGATGTCTTGCTGAGGCATGCATGTCTGGTTATTGATGGTTTCTTTTGTCTTCAATCTCACTTTTGATGAGGTGTTCATTTGCAATACTGATCGGCCTCGGTATGGAAAAAAAGATAGATTATGCGCTATTGATTGGAATTACACCATAAATACAATTTCTAAAATGTTAAATAGGTAAAATAACATCATATTCAGATTGTACGCATCTATTGGTTAAAACTACACAATAAATAGAATTTAAAAAATGTTAATTCGGTAAATAGAATTTTAAAATTGGAGTTATGGTTTAAATGATATGATTTTTTAAAGCATTTGCCACTTATAGTTGAATTGTGGATTAATTAATAGAAACAGTAGGGGGTTTTCAAGAAAAAAATTTGAAAAACGAATTGTTTTTTACTAAGTCCAGACTGTTGATTTATTTCACGAAAATATAATGGGTTTCTGAAAAAAGTACAAAATACGATTCGTTTTTGTCACTTAAGTCCAGACGGCGGGTTGATTTTGGAAAAATACAAGGGGGTTTTCATAAAATGAGCGACTACGATCAGAAGCAGTACTCGCTTTATTATTAGGTAAAGATAAAGTTTCTATTACATATTTTCTGTCACAAATGAAAGCTACACCTAATGTAACAAAGGAGAGGCATTGCACAATGAATTATGCCAAAGCATGGGGTGAATTATGTAACTTTACCAAACTCACCCGGACCTCAAAAGTAAAAAAAGAAGGTGGACGAGTTTGTAAATGCACCAGCTCTTTGTTTAGAAACTAATTATTGTATTAGGCCCAAAAGATGGAGAAAAAGTTAATTTGCTGTTTGTCTAGAAACTAATGAATGCAGTAGTAGACGGAAAACATGCAAGAAAGTTATTTCAGTTATTTGGTTCCATATATAGATCAGTACGTCCATGTCGCGGTAAAAGCTGAAGTCAGTTTCCCGTATTCCCGGATCTAGTTTGTGAAGTTTTTGGACAAAAAGGGACCATTGCCCTCACGGCAGTTTCATCTTGGCGCTCTAACGTGTGATCATGCGCTCCGCGCCAATGCACGCAGGAGAGCCTTGTGCGCATGCAAACATACGTGGCTGCACCGTGCTATGTACCTTCATATGACTTGTCTACAGCGCCACATATATACTTTATCGCGCAGCACGCTAAGTAAATAACCAGCGGGTGATGTATTTAGTTGTTCATTATCTATGAAACTTTAATGTCGAAAATTAAAATATAAATCTGCACAGAAAAAGACTTGACACACTGGCGACTGGGACATCTTTCTTATTAGTATATTTAGTACATTGATCAGATAAAAAAAATATTTAGTACATTTGTGTCTGCTAAAACACGTACACTTCCGCTCAATAAGAAATCCTCAAAATATACTGGCACACGTATTGATAGGAAGGTTTAATTATCAAATATACTTATTAGTACCAAAATATATACGTGAAATATGCATGTGTTGTGTATAGTCGTCATCACTGGTTTCTGCTAAAGACCGGCGGCCGCATAACGTACGTACAGGTTTTGACTGCCGGGTTTCCCCCCTTTTTCCTTTACCGCAGTTTTTTTTTGCTTGTATTTCTTTTTACCGAATGTTTTCCATCCGATAATGTACGTATAATATGCATGCATTAATTGAGTACTACTAGAGCTTCAAAAAAAATTGAGTATTACTAGATGAGGTTCCAATACATCCATCGCAAAAAAAGGCGAGGTTCAAATACATGTCGTATAATAAGCATACATTAAAAAAATTAAGTTGATAAGCATGCATTAATCGAGTCCAGTATATATCTTGAAAAATAAAAGTACCAGGATATCATCATGTTTTACTCCTACACTCGAGACCCAGTTCAATTCCATCTCGTGGCTCTGATTAATAACCCGGACCGGACAAGAGCAGACTGGCCTAAATTAAGCACTACCTAGAGAATCTAAATAAAACAAAATTCCAACCCCAACAAAAATCTCAATGTTTTCTTCTTGAGAGAGAGCTCGTTGTCAGTTGTCACGATGATTATACCTGATATGGTGGGGTCAGGCAGGGATCCATGCGTACGTGCAAGACCATATATAGAGTTTAGGAGTATTTAACTTTTGTAAGGGGCGCTCTTGAGTGCTTTTCTAACTTGAATGTTCAACCATATGATATATCGATGAAAAGGTTATATATCAAATTTAAACAAACCAACCTTCTGATCATCGATGTACGAAAGATTTTTATTTCCGGATAGCAACAATCTGGAATCTTCATGAAGTGGCACCTTTGCTACTCTTAAGTATGAAAAGAACAAAGCTAAATTTCAATTATGCTAACCTCAAGAAAGCAATCACTATCCATCGAAGGCTATCTAGAGAAAGTGTAAAGAAAATACATGCGTGGAGCCTTCTTATTCAATTCCAGTTTTGTAGTATATATTTACTATACTGAAGGGAAAACAAGCATATACAGCTAACAAATTGGAATTTAACTAAAAACAAATACACCTAACATTATGGAATAGAAGAGGCGGTATTAAGCATGAGTTTGTGGTCATCGTGATAGTTTATATGTTCTCATATGAGGATTGCTAAGTCTCAGTCGACTGGATGCTATATTCATAGGATTTTACGTCGAGACTTGTGCACATTTTTCTTTTTAGTTTTGTTTTTTCTTTCTTACATGTTATAACACTTGACTTAGACTTGGTTAAGTCTCAGTCGACTGAGACCTGTTGGAAATATTAGCACTTTTCCGATTAGACTTATCCACGAGTAAACAGTAAGCATGACATAAAAGGTATGCATCTCATAGCGATACCTAAGCATACTAGCACGTACAGAACATAGAATCGAACCATCTATGAGCAGCACATATACAGCTAGTATAAGTACGAGTAAACGAGGGATGAACAAATCATACCCTCCAGTTGGCCAGGCCAACGCGGCAGCGGCATCAGCAGCCTCGGCGTCGTCCGTGGCCTTCTTCTTGGAGGCGGCGTCGTCGGCCATGGTGTCGATGCAGGGGAAGTAGTGGAAGCAGAGGCGGACGAAGTTGGGGACGGATCGGGAGCAGTCGCGTCGAGACGCTCCCCAAAAACCTTATTGCCGTTCTCCTGGGCAGGATCTCGAACGACAGGGTTCCGGAGGCACCTGCTCTCCCGACCAACCGTGCACGCGGTCGTCGGGATGGGATCGCCGGAAGCAACACAGAGAGAGGAATAGTAGCTGACGGATAGGGTTGTACGAGAGGGAGTGAGTGAACTGTTCACTCCACTGGCCAGTGACTTCTTATATAGGCCGTCAGGTAGATGGGCCTGGGCTAGGCCCACGACCGAGTCCGCGAACAGCCCACGGTCCAACATCTCGGATAGTGGCGCTTCCGTAAGCGACGCATTAATTAATTAACAATTAATTAACCATTCCTGAGCGGCAAAAATAAGCTTCGGCTCGGCTCATTCCCGCAACCCGCAACCCGCGGCGCGCGCGCGTCGTGACGAGGCGGGCGGCGGAGGAGGAGGAGCGCGCGTGTACCACTCCTCTTCCCAAGCTCTCAATGGCAAGTGGTAGAGCAGCCCTTATAAAGGGGTCTCAACTCTTCTCAACTAGCAAGGTGGGACTAAACTTCCCACCACCTGCCATCTCATACATGGGCCTCAAGATTAACCAGAGATTAGTGTCTTATATGGGCCTAAGCCCATCCATAATCCAACCATCCCCCACCAGATCTCGAGGCACATAAGTTTGTCAACTATTCCAAACAATGTTTGATATACCAGAATTTTCAGTGGAGACTGTTAACTTGAACTTCCACCTAGAGCAACAGGATTAGACTTCTTCACAACTAAACAATGGACTATGCCTTGAATTGTTAGTTTGGCGTGCAGAAGTTTCGCCTATTGTCAGCTGATACATGGCTGCCGAAGGCTAAACCCCACGAGTGGAGCTTATTAGTCATACTCCGTACCTTCTCATGAGCTTAATAGAGATTACCCAATCTCATAGACTGTGACCAGCAGTCGGGCTCACATAGGTGTGTTCCTCCAAAGAATGCTCTGTGAGTTAGCATCTTGCTTACACAAGCTTTGGAACACATTAAGACAAAAGTCAGCCTGCCTTACATAATTGAGAGTATTGTGCATCTCCAACGGAGTGGGTTAATTAAGGATACTCTCCTCGGTTGACCGCTGAATTGTTTTCCCAGGTCCTAATTCACGGGATCTCCGATCACATAGGTTGGGTTACCCCCATGGCAACTTACGTGGGTCTCATACCCATCTCCCTCGATGCATTTTCTATCACAATCCGTGATAGCCCTTTCGTAAAAGGGTCTACCAGATTCTTAGCCGTCTGGATGTAATCCAACGCTATTACTCTGGAGTTTCTTGATTTTCTGACAGATTTCAATCTTCTTCTTATGTGCTTTGTGGATTTCATGTTGTCCTTTGAACTCTTAGCCTTGGCAATCACTGTTTGATTGTCACAGTTCATAAGGACAGCCGGCACTGGTTTATCAACCATCGGCAAATCCATCAAAAGCTCTCGAAGCCATTCTGGTTCGACGCATGATGTGTCTAATGCTATGAGTTCTGCTTCCATAGTCGATCTGGTTAAGATCGTCTGCTTGCAAGACTTCCAGGAAACAGCACCACCACCAAGTGTGAAGACATATCCACTTGTGGCTTTCATCTCATCAACATCAGATATCCAATTCAAATCACTATACCCCTCAAGTACCGTTGGGTACCCAGAATAGTGAATTCCATAGTTCACAGTACCTTGCAAATAACGCATCACTCACTCAACAGCATGCCAGTGCACACCTCCCGGATTGGAAACAAACCGGCTCAGTTTACACACAGCAAATGAGATGTCAGGACGAGTAGCACATGCTAGGTACATCAGTGAACCAACCACTTGAGAATATCTCCATTGATCTACAGCCGTGCCTTCGAACTTTTGAATCCGCACGCTAGGATCATATGGTGTTGCAGAAGGTTTGCAGTCCGAATATCCAAAACGGCTCAAAATCTTCTCAACATAGTGGGATTGCAAAAGTGTAATTCCACCCTCAGAATTTCTCAGTAGCTTGATGTTCAGGATAACATCAGCCACACCCAGGTCCTTCATCTCAAAATTGTGAGATAGAAAAGACTTGACCTCCTCAATGACCTTGAGGTGGGTCCCAAATATCAGTATGTCATCGACATACAGACACAGTATAACTCCTTCGCCCCCACCATAGCGATAGTATACACATTTGTCAGCTTCGTTCACAACAAAGCCAGCAGATGTCAGAGTAGTGTTGAACTTCTCATGCCATTGCTTAGGCGCTTGTTTCAGGCCACACAAAGATTTCACTAGCTTACACACCTTTCCTTCCTGACCACTTACTATAAAGCCATCTGGCTATTGCATGTAAATTTCCTCGTCTAGCTCTCCGTTAAGGAAAGCCGTCTTAATGTCCATCTGATGAACGAGAAGACCATCCGAGGCAGCCAAAGCGAGTAACACTCGAATGGTTGTCAGTCTAGCCACAGGTGAATAAGTGTCAAAGAAATCCTCTTCTTCTTTCTGGGTATAACCCTTGGCCACAAGTCTACCTTGTACTTCTCAACAGTACCATCGGGCCTAAGCTTCCTTTTGAACACCCACTTACATCCTAATGGTCGACAACCATAAGGACGATCAGTGATCTCCCATGTCCCGTTAGCCAAGATGGAATCCATCTCACTACGGACCGCATCCTTCTGAAGGAAATATGCCCTAGAGGCAATAATAAAGATATTATTTATTTCCTTATATCATGATAAATGTTTATTATTCATGCTAGAATTGTATTAACCGGAAACATAATACATGTGTGAATACATAGACAAACAAAGTGTCACTAGTATGCCTCTACTTGACTAGCTCGTTGATCAAAGATGGTTATGTTTCCTAACCATATACATGAGTTGTCATTTGATTAACGGGATCACATCATTAGAGAATGATGTGATTGACTTGACCCATTCCATTAGCATAGCACTTGATCGTTTAGTTTGTTGCTATTGCTTTCTTCATGACTTATACATGTTCCTATGACTATGAGATTATGCAACTCTTGTTTATCGGAGGAACACTTTGTGTGCTACCAAACGTCACAACGTAACTGGGTGATTATAAAGGTGCTCTACAGGTGTCTCCGAAGGTACTTGTTGGGTTGGCGTATTTCGAGATTAGGATTTGTCACTCCGATTATCGGAGAGGTATGTTGTTATGCGGTTTGACCGATAAAGATTTTTGTAGAATATGTGGGAGCCAATATGAGCATCCAGGTTCCTCTATTGGTTATTGACCGGAGACGTGTCTCGGTCATGTCTACATTGTTCTCGAACCCGTAGGGTCCGCACGCTTAAGGTTTCGATGACAGTTATATTATGAGTTTATGAGTTTTGATGTACTGAAGGAGTTCGGAGTCCCGGATGAGATCGGGGACATGACGAGGAGTCTCGAAATGGTCGAGACGTAAAGATCGATATATTGGACGACTATATTCGGACATCGGAAAGGTTCCGAGTGATTCAGGTATTTTTTGGAGTACCGGAGAGTTACGGGAATTCGTCAGGGAGTATATGGGCCTTATTGGGCCATACAGGAATAGAGGAGAGAGGCCAAAAGGAAGGAAGCTTGCGCCCCCCTCTGGTCCGAATTGGACAAGGGGTGCAGCCCCCTTTTCCTTCTCCCTCTCCTCCTCTTTCCTTCTCTCCTACTCCAACAAGGAAAGGAGGAGTCCTACTCCCGTTAGGAATAGGACTCCCCCCTTGGCGCGCCCTCCTCCTAGGCCGGCCGCCTCCCCCCTTGCTCCTTTATATACAGGGGCAGGGGGGCACCTCTAGACACACAAGTTGATCTTCGTGATCGTTCTCTTAGCCGTGTGCGGTGCCCCCCTCCACCATAATCCTCGATAATATTGTAGCGGTGCTTAGGCGAAGCCCTGCGACGGTAGAACATCAAGATCGTCACCACGCCATCGTGCTGACGGAACTCTTCCCCGACACTTTGCTGGATCGGAGTCCGGGGATCATCATCGAGCTGAACGTGTGCTAGAAGTCGGAGGTGCCGTAGTTTCGGTGCTTGATCGGTCGGGACGTGAAGACGTACGACTACATCAACCGCGTTGTGCTAACGCTTCTGCTTCCGGTCTACGAGGGTACGTAGACAACACTCTCCCCTCTCGTTGCTATGCATCACCATGATCTTGCGTGTGCATAGGAATTTTTTTGAAATTACTATGTTCCCCAACAGTGGCATCCGAGCCAGGTTTTATGCGTTAATGTAATATGCACGAGTAGAACACAAGTGAGTTGTGGGCGATATAAGTCATACTGCTTACCAGCATGTCACACTTTGGTTCGGCGGTATTGTTGGATGAAGCGGCCCGGACCGACATTACGCTTACGCTTACTCGAGACTGGTTCTACCGACGTGCTTTGCACACAGGTGGCTGGCGGGTGTCAGTTTCTCCAACTTTAGTTGAACCGAGTGTGGCTACGCCCGGTCCTTGCGAAGGTTAAAACAACACCAACTTGACAAACTATCGTTGTGGTTTTGATGCGTAGGTAAGAACGGTTCTTGCTCAGCCTGTAGCAGCCACATAAAACTTGCAACAACAAAGTAGAGGACGTCTAACTTGTTTTTGCAGGGCATGTTGTGATGTGATATGGTCAAGGCGTGATGAGATATAAGTTGTTGTATGAGATGATCATGTTTTGCTGAAGTTATTGGCAACTGGCAAAAGCCTTATGGTTATCTCTCTATTGCATAAGATGCAAGCGCCAAATAATTGTTTTACTTTATCGCTATGCGATAGCAATAGTTGCAAGAGCAATTGTTGGCGAGACAACCATGTGACGACACATTGATATAGATCAAGATGATGGAGATCATGGTATCATGCCGGTGACAATGGAGATCATGATGATACTTTGGAGATGGAGATCAAAGGCACAAGATGATGATGGCCATATCATGTCACATATTTCGATTGCATGTGATGTTTATCTTTTATACATCTTATTTTGCTTAGTTCGACGGTAGCTTTATAAGATGATCTCTCACTAATTATCAAGGTACAAGTGTTCTCCCTGAGTATGCACTGTTGCGAAAGTTCTTCGTGCTGAGACACCACGTGATGATCGGGTGTGATAGGCTCTACATTCAAATACAACGGGTGCAAAACAGTTGCACATGCGGAATACTCAGGTTAAACTTGACGAGCCTAGCATATAAAACATATGGCCTCGGAACACGGAGACCGAAAGGTCGAGCGTGAATCATATAGTAGATATGATCAACATAGTGATGTTCACCATTGAAACTACTCCATCTCACGTGATGATCGGACATGGTTTAGTTGATATGGATCACGTGATCACTTAGAAGATTAGAGGGATGTCTATCTAAGTGGGAGTTCTTAAGTAATATGATTAATTGAACTTAAATTTATCATGAACTTAGTTCTGGTAGTATTAGCATATCTATGTTGTAGATCAATATCTCGTGTTTAGCTCCCCTGTTTTATTTTTGATATGTTCCTAGAGAAAATTAAGTTGAAAGATGTTAGTAGCAATGATGCGGATTGGATCCGTGATCTGAGGATTATCCTCATTGCTGCACAGAAGAATTATGTCCTTAATGCACCGCTAGGTGACAGACCTATTGCTGGAGCAGATGCAGACGTTATGAACGTTTGGCTAGCTCAATATGATGACTACTTGATAGTTTAGTGCACCATGCTTAAACGGCTTAGAATCGGGACTTCAAAGACGTTTTGAACGTCATGGACCATATGAGATGTTCCAGGAGTTGAAGTTAATATTTCAAGCAAATACCCGAGTTGAGAGATATGAAGTCTCTGACAAGTTCTATAGCTAAAAGATGGAGGAGAATAGCTCAAGCAGTGAGCATGTGCTCAGATTGTCTGGGTACTACAATCGCTTGAATCAAGTGGGAGTTAATCTTCCAGATAATATAGTGATTGACAGAATTCTCTAGTCACCATCACCAAGTTAGTAGAACTTCGTGATGAACTATGATATGCAGGGGATAACAGAAACGATTCCCAAACTCTTTGTAATGATGAAATCAACGAAGGTAGAAATCAAGAAAAATATCAAGTGTTGATGGTAGACAAGACCACTAGTTTCAAGAAAAGGGCAAAGGGAAGAAGGGGAACTTCAAGAAGAATGGCAAGCAAGTTGCTGCTCAAGTGAAGAAGCCCAAGTCTGGTCCTAAGCCTGAGACTAAGTGCTTCTACTACAAAGGGACTGGTCACTGGAAGCGGAACTGCCCCAAGTATTTGGCGGATAAGAAGGATGGCAAAGTGAACAAAGGTATATTTGATATATAGATTATTGATGTGTATTTTACTAGTGTTCGTAACAACCCCTCGGTATTTGATACTGGTTTAGTTGCTAAGAGTAGTAACTCGAAACGGGAGTTGCAGAATGAACATAAACTAGTTAAGGGTGAAGTGACGATGTGTGTTGGAAATAGTTCCAAGATTGATATGATCATCATCGCACACTCTCAATACTTTCGGGATTAGTGTTGAACCTAAATAAAGTGTTATTTGGTGTTTGCGTTGAGCATGCATATGATTTGATCATGTTTATTGCAGTACGGTTATTCATTTAAGTAAGAGAATAAATTGTTGTTCTGTTTACATGAATAAAACCTTATATGGTTACACACCCAATGAAAATGGTTCGTTGGATCTCGATCGTAGTGATACACATATTCATAATATTGAAACCAAAAGATGCAAAGTTAATAATGATAGTGCAACTTATTTGTGGCACTGCCGTTTAGGTCATATTGGTGAAAATCCATGCTGATGGGCTTTTGGAATCACTTGATTATGAATCAGTTGATGCTTGCAAACCGTGCCTCATGAGGCAAGATGACTAATACTTCGTTCTCCGGAACAATGGAGCAAGCAACTGACTTATTGGAAATAATACATACTGATGTATGCAGTCCGATGAATGTTGAGGCTCGCGGCAGGTATCATTATTTTCTGATCTTCACAGATGATTTGAGCAGATATGAGTATATCTACTTCATGAAACACAAGTCTGAAACATTTGAAAAGTTCAAAGAATTTCAGAGTGAAGTGGAGAATCATCGTAACAAAAATAAAAGTTTCTACGATATGATCGCAGAAGTAAAATATTTGAGTTACGAGTTTGGCCTTCAGTTAAAACAATGTGAAATAGTTTCACTACTCACGCCACCTGGAATACCACAGTGTAATGGTGTGTCTGAACGTCATAACCGTACTTTATTAGATATAGTATGATCTATGATGTCTCTTACTGATCTACCACTATCGTTTTGGGGTTATGCATTAGAGACAACTACATTCACGTTAAATAGGGCACCATCTAAATCCGTGGAGATGACACCGTATGCACTATGGTTTGGAGAGAAACCTAAGCTGTCGTTTCTTAAAGTTTGGGACTGCAATGCTTATGTGAAAAAGTTTCAACATGATAAGCTCGAACCCAAATCGGAGAAGTAAATCTTCATATGATACCCAAAAGAAACTATTGGGTACACCTTCTATCACAGATCCGAAGGCAAGTTATTCATTGCTGAGAATGGATCCTTTCTAGAGAAGGAATTTCTCTCGAAAGATGAGTGGGAGGAAAGTAGAACTTGATGAGGTAACTGTACCCGCTCCCTTATTGGAAAGTAGTTCATCACAGAAATATGTTCCTGTGACTACTACACCAATTTGTGAGGAAGCTAATGATGATGATCTTGTAACTTCAGATCAAGTTACTACCGAACCTCGTAGGTAAACCAGAGTGAGATCCGCACCAGAGTGGTATGGCAATCCTGTTCTGGGGGTCATGTTACTTGACCATGACGAGCCTACGAACTATGAGGAAGCGATGATGAGCCCAGATTCCGCGAAATGGCTTGAGGCCATGAAATCTGAGATGAGATCCATGTGTGAGAACAAAGTATGGACTTTGATTGACTTGCCAATTGATCGGCGAGCCATTGATATTAAATGGATCTTCAAGAGGAAGATGGACACTGATAGTAGTGTCACTATCTACAAAGCTAGAATTGTCGAAAAAAGGTTTTCGACAAGTTCAAGGTGTTGACTACGATGAGAGTTTCTCACTCGTATCTATGCTTAAGTCTGTCCGAATCATGTTAGCAATTGCCGCATTTTATGAAATCTGGCAAGTGGATAAACAAAACTGCATTCCTTAATGGATTTATTAAAGAAGAGTTGTATATGATGCAACCAAAAGGTTTTGTCAATCCTAAAGGTACTAACAAAATATGCAAGCACCAGTGATCCATCTATGGACTGGTGCAAGCATCTCGGAGTTGGAATATACACTTTGATAAGTTGATCAAAGCATATAGTTTTATATAGACTTGCGGTGAAGACTGTATTTACAAGAAAGTGAGTGGGAGCACTACAGCATTTCTGATAAGTATATGTGAATGACATATTATTGATCGGAGATAATGTAGAATTATTTGGCAAATCATAAAGGAATGTTTGAAAGGAGTTTTTCAAAGAAAGACCTCGGTGAAGCTGCTTACATATTGAGCATCAAGATCTATAGAGATAGATCAAGACGCTTGATAAGTTTTTCAATGAGTACATACCTTGACAAGATTTTGAAGTAGTTCAAAAATGGAACAGTTAAAAAGGAGTTCTTGCTTGTGTTACAAGGTGTGAAGTTGAGTAAGACTCAAAACCCGACCACGGCAGAAGATAGAGAGAGAATGAAAGTCATTCCATATGCCTCAGCCATAGGTTCTGTAAAGTATGCCATGCTGTGTATCAGACCTATTATATACCCTGCCCTGAGTTTGGCAAGGGAGTACAATAGTGATCTAGGAGTAGAACACTGAACATTGGTCAAAATTATCCTTAGTGGAATAAGGATATGTTTCTCGATTATGGAGGTGACAAAAGGTTCGTCGTAAAGGGTTACGTCGATGCAAGTTTTGACACTGATCCAGATGACTCTAAGTCTCAATCTGGATACATATTGAAAGTGGGAGCAATTAGCTAGAGTAGCTCCATGCAGAGCATTGTTGACATAGAAATTTGCAAAATACGTACAGATCTGAATGTGGCAGACCCGTTGACTAAACTTCTCTCACAAGCAAAACATGATCACACCTTAGTACTCTTTGGGTGTTAATCACATAGCGATGTGAACTAGATTATTGACTCTAGTAAACCCTTTGGGTGTTGGTCACATGTCGATGTGAACTATGGGTGTTAATCACATGGTGATGTGAACTATTGGTATTAAATCACATGGCGATGTGAACTAGATTATTGACTCTAGTGCAAGTGGGAGATTGAAGGAAATATGCCCTAGAGGCAATAATAAAGTTATTATTTATTTCCTTATATCATGATAAATGTTTATTATTCATGCTAGAATTGTATTAACCGGAAACATAATACATGTGTGAATACATAGACAAACAAAGTGTCACTAGTATGCCTCTACTTGACTAGCTCGTTGATCAAAGATGGTTATGTTTCCTAACCATAGACATGAGTTGTCATTTGATTAACGGGATCACATCATTAGAGAATGATGTGATTGACTTGACCCATTCCGTTAGCATAGCACTTGATCGTTTAGTTTGTTGCTGTTGCTTTCTTCATGACTTATACATGTTCCTATGACTATGAGATTATGCAACTCCCGTTTACCGGAGGAACACTTTGTGTGCTACCAAACGTCACAACATAACTGGGTGATTATAAAGGTGCTCTACAGGTGTCTCCGAAGGTACTTGTTGGGTTGGCGTATTTCAAGATTAGGATTTGTCACTCCGATTGTCGGAGAGGTATCTCTGGGCCCACTCGGTAATGCACATCACTATAAGCCTTGCAAGCATTGCAACTAATGAGTTAGTTGCGAGATGATGTATTACGAAACGAGTAGAGAGACTTGCCGGTAACGAGATTGAACTAGGTATTGAGATACCGACGATCCAATCTCGGGCAAGTAACATACCGATGACAAAGGGAACAACGTATGTTGTTATGCGGTTTGACCGATAAAGATCTTCGTAGAATATGTGGGAGCCAATATGAGCATCCAGGTTCCGCTATTGGTTATTGACCGGAGACGTGTCTCGGTCATGTCTACATTGTTCTCGAACCCGCAGGGTCCGCACGCTTAAGGTTTCGATGACAGTTATATTATGAGTTTATGAGTTTTGATGTACCGAAGGAGTTCGGAGTCCCGGATGAGATCGGGGACATGACGAGGAGTCTCGAAATGGTCGAGATGTAAAGATCGATATATTGGACGACTATATTCGGACATCGGAAAGGTTCCGAGTGATTCGGGTATTTTTCGGAGTACCGGAGAGTTACGGGAATTCGCCGGGGAGTATAGGGGCCTTATTGGGCCATACGGGAATAGAGGAGAGAGGCCAAAAGGAAGGAGGCCTGCCCCCCCTCTGGTCCGAATTGGACAAGGGGTGCAGCCCCCTTTTCCTTCTCCCTCTCCTCCTCTTTCCTTCTCTCCTACTCCAACAAGGAAAGGAGGAGTCCTACTCCCGGTAGGAGTAGGACTCCCCCTTGGCGCGCCCTACTCCTAGGCCGGCCGCCTCCCCCCTTGCCCCTTTATATACAGGGGCAGGGGGGCACCTCTAGACACACAATTTGATCTTCGTGATCGTTCTCTTAGCCGTGTGCGGTGCCCCCCTCCACCATAATCCTCGATAATATTGTAGCGGTGCTTAGGCAAAGCCCTGCGATGGTAGAACATCAAGATCGTCACCACGCCGTCGTGCTGACGGAACTCTTCCTTGACCCTTTGCTGGATCGGAGTCCAGGGATCGTCATCGAGCTGAACGTGTGCTAGAACTCGGAGGTGCCGTAGTTTTGGTGCTTGGTCGGTCGGGCCGTGAAGACGTACGACTACATCAACCGCGTTGTGCTAACGCTTCCGCTTCCGGTCTACGAGGGTACGTAGACAACACTCTCCCCTCTCGTTGCTATGCATCACCATGATCTTGCGTGTGTGTAGGAATTTTTTTGAAATTACTACGTTCCCCAACACCTTCCAGTAGTCAGCATCCGGTGATGCATAAGCTTCTGAAATGGAGCTGGGAGTATCATCATCCACGAGGTACACGAGGAAATCATCACCAAAGGACTTTGCAGTCCTCTGTCTCTTGCTCCTAACAGGAGCTTCCTCGTCATCCTCCGTGGAACTCTTATCACTTTTATGTTCATAATATTCCATCGGAATAGCAGGTTCAGGAGTCTCATCAGATTCTAGTCTAGAATTGCTTTGCATATCTCTCATGGGAAAAATATCCTCAAAGAATGTAGCATCCCTAGACTCTATAATTGTACCAACCTTCTGATCAGGTACCTCAGATTTCACCTCTAGAAATCTATAGCCAACGCTATGCTTGGCATAGCCAAGAAAAACACAGTCCACTGTCTTTGGTCTCAACTTGCGCTTTTTGATTATCGGCACATTGACTTTCGCCAAACAGCCCCAAGTGCGCAAGTAAGAGAGTGTAGTTCTCTTCTTTTCCCATTGCTCATAGGGAGTATTCTCATTATCCTTTGTGGGAACTTTATTCAGGACATGACAAGATGTCAAAACAGCCCCCCCCACCATGCCTTGGATAAACCCGATGTATCTAACATGGCGTTAACCAAATCAGTTAGAGTACGGTTTTTCCGTTCGGCAACCCCGTTTGACTGGGGTGAGTAGGGAGGCGTCCTCTCATGAATAATGCCATGTTCCGCACAGAATAAATCAAACTCATTAGAAAAGTACTCTCCACCACCACTACAAAAAAATACACTTCCGTGATGATACGTTTTTGTCACAGTAGGTCGCTTTTTTTGTCATGCATGTACATCCATGACAAATTTATGACAGAATCAAGATAGTCATACCTGTGCTGTCGTAGAAGTGTTCCATGACATTACCAAAATTATCATCACGGAAGTGTCCACTTCCATGACGATAAATCGCACGTCACAAAAGTGCTTTCGTCAAGGGTGACCGACACGTGGCATCCACCGTAACGGAACGCCGTTAAGCTATCGGGTCGGGTTTTGGATCTGATAACCCGTTAACAGCACCGACCAATGGGGATTTTCCACGTGTAAAATCATCATTGGCTGGAGGAAACACGTGTCGGCTCATCGTTGGGACAGATGTCAACCACTCATTGGACGGAAGGCGCCTATGATACGTCGACACGTGGCACAGCCCAACAGAGGCCCATTCCTGTGAAAAGGCCGGCCCGTTTGACTTGGTCAAAAGCTGGCGGGCCGGCCCATGGAAAGCCTGTTAATGGCCTGTTCGAATATAGCCCATTTACAGCCGCTAACCCAAGGCCCATTACACCCTATCCGAATTAGGCCCAGTAGCATCATCTGGGCCATCCAATATGATTCCAGCCCGTTTTCACTTCTCGCCCATGTATGGCCCATGACGTCTTTCGACCCATATGAGGCCCTATGTAACTCTTGGCCTATTAACGACCCGTGGTGAAACTGGGCCGTAATAAATAGTGTATCACTTTACACCCATTAACGGCCCGTGGTGAAACTGGCCCGTAATGAACAGTGTACCACTTTATACCCATTAACATCCCGTTATTCCGTTGGGCCGTTTCCAGCCCATGTTATCTTTCGGCCTTCTCAGAGCCCATTTATTCTTGGGCTCATTTCCAGCATTCGTTTACTTATGGCCCGTTACTGTCATTTTTTGCTTGTGGGCCAAATTCATCCCGTGGTTACAGTTGGCCCGTTTGTGGTCCGTTAATACGTTGGGCCGATTTCATAGCGTCATCAAATACGGCCTATTAACGATGGCTCATTATGGTCGGCCCATGAACGGATGATTCCAACTCTAGCCCGTTTACGGCCATAATGCGGTCTGTTTGGCCCATGTTTGGCCAATCGATTATACGGCCCGTATAAGGCCCATTGATAATACAGCCCGCAGAAGGCCCATTGTTTCTATGGCCCGTAGAAGGCCCATTGTTTCTACGACCCGTAGAAGGCCCACTATTTCTACGGCCAGTAGGAGGCCCAGCGTCACTACAGTAAATATTAGCCCATGGTTATTGTGGCCTAGTTTTAAAAAATAGGTTATTGCAGCCACTAGCTAACCGCGGAAAAAGAACTGCAATGACTACAAGCAAACAAATAAACAAGACAACAAGGAAATAAACAAGCAAGCAACTAATGCGAGGCTATCACGACTATTACACATATTACATCCATTGGGCATCAAAGTTCGCCACCAGTGCAAATATAGGGAACAAAGTGAAGGAAATATGCCCTAGAGGTAATAGTAAAGTTATTATTTATTTCCTTATATCATGATAAATGTTTATTATTCATGCTAGAATTGTATTAACCGGAAACATAATACATGTGTGAATACAAAGACAAATAGAGTGTCACTAGTATGCCTCTACTTGACTAGCTCGTTGATCAAACATGGTTATGTTTCCTAACCATAGACATGAGTTGTCATTTGATTAACGGGATCACATCATTAGGAGAATGATGTGATTGAATTGACCCATTCCGTTAGCATAGCACTTGATCGTTTAGTTTGTTGCTGTTGCTTTCTTCATGACTTATACATGTTCCTATGACTATGAGATTATGCAACTCCCGTTTACCGGAGGAACACTTTGTGTGCCACCAAACGTCACAACGTAACTGGGTGATTATAAAGGTGCTCTACAGGTGCCTCCGAAGGTACTTGTTGGGTTGGCGTATTTCGAGATTAGGATTTGTCACTCCGATTATCGGAGAGGTATCTCTGGGCCCTCTCGGTAATGCACATCACTTAAGCCTTGCAAGCATTGCAACTAATGAGTTAGTTGCAGGATGATGTATTACGGAACGAGTAAAGAGACTTGCCGGTAACGAGATTGAACTAGGTATTGAGATACCGACGATCGAATCTCGGGCAAGTAACATACCGATGACAAAGGGAACAACGTATGTTGTTATGCGGTCTGACCGATAAAGATCTTCGTAGAATATGTGGGAGCCAATATGAGCATCCGGGTTCCGCTATTGGTTATTGACCGGAGATGTGTCTCGGTCATGTCTACATTGTTCTCGAACTCGTAGGGTCCGCACGCTTAAGGTTTCGATGACAGTTATATTATGAGTTTATGAGTTTTGATGTACCGAAGGAGTTCGGAGTCCCGGATGAGATCGGAGACATTACGAGGAGTCTCGAAATGGTCGAGACGTAAAGGTCGATATATTGGACGTCTATATTCGGACATCAGAAAGGTTCCGAGTGATTCGGGTATTTTTTGGAGTACCGGAGAGTTACGGGAATACGTATTGGGCCTTATTGGGCCATACGGGAAAGAAGGAAAAGGGCCTCAAGGGTGTCCGCTCCCCTCCCCTGGGTCTGGTCCGAATTGGACTAGGGAAGGGGGGCGCCCCTTCCTTCCTTCTCCTTTTCCCTTCCACTTTTCCTATTCCATATGGGAGGTGGAATCCTACTAGGACTAGGGAGTCCTAGTAGGACTCCACACTTGGCGCGCCCCCTCCTAGGGCCGGCTTCCTCCTCCCTTGCTCCTTTATATACGGGTGCAGGGGGGCACCCCAAAGACACAACAATTGATCCTTGAGATCTATTAGCCGTGTGCGGTGCCCTCCTCCACCATAATCCTCGATAATATTGTAGCGGTGCTTAGGCGAAGCCCTGCAACGGTAGAACATCAAGATCTTCACCACACCGTCGTGCTGACGGAACTCTTCCCCGACATTCTACTGGATCGGAGTCCGGGGATCGTCATCGAGCTGAATGTTTGCTAGAACTCGGAGGTGCCGTAGTTTTGGTGCTTGATCGGTCGGGCCGTGAAGACGTACGACTACATCAACCGCGTTGTGCTAACGCTTCCGCTTCCGGTCTACGAGGGTACGTAGACAACACTCTCCCCTCTCGTTGCTATGCATCACCATGATCTTGCATGTGCGTAGGAAAATTTTGAAATTACTACGTTCCCCAACAGTGGCATCCGAGCCTAGGTTTTATGCGTTGATGTTGTGCACGAGTAGAACACAAGTGAGTTGTGGGCGATATAAGTCATACTGCTTACCAGCATGTCATACTTTGGTTCGGCGGTATTGTTGGATGAAGCGGCCCGGACCGGCATTACGCGTACGCTTACGCGAGACTGGTTTTATCGCCGTGCTATGCACACAGGTGACTAGCGGGTGTCAGTTTCTCCAACTTTAGTTGAACCGAGTGTGGCTACGCCCGGTCCTTGAGAAGGTTAAAACAACACCAACTTGACAAACTATCGTTGTGGTTTTGATGCGTAGGTAAGAACGGTTCTTGCTAAGCCCGTAGCAGCCACGTAAAACTTGCAACAACAAAGTAGAGGACGTCTAACTTGTTTTTGCAGGGCATGTTGTGATGTGATATGGTCAAGATGTGATGAGATATAAGTTGTTGTATAAGATGATCATGTTTTGTTGAAGTTATCGGCAACTGGCAGAAGCCTTATGGTTGTCTCTTTATTGCATAAGATGCAAGCACCAAATAATTGCTTTACAATTATCGCTATGCGATAGCAATAGTTGCAAGAGCAATTGTTGGCGAGACAACCATGTGACGACACATTGATATAGATCAAGATGATGGAGATCATGGTGTCATGCCGGTGACGATGGAGATCATGACGATACTTTGGAGATGGAGATCAAAGGCACAAGATGATGATGGCCATATCATGTCACATATTTTGATTGCATGTGATGTTTATCTTTTATACATCTTATTTTGCTTAGTTCGACGGTAGCTTTATAAGATGATCTCTCTCTAATTATCAAGGTACAAGTGTTCTCCCTGAGTATGCACCGTTGCGAAAGTTCTTCGTGCTGAGACACCACGTGATGATCGGGTGTGATAGGCTCTATGTTAAAATACAACGGGTGCAAAACATTTGCACACGCGGAATACTCAGGTTAAACTTGACGAGTCTAGCATATAACAGATATGGCCTCGGAACACGGAGAATGAAAGGTCGAGCGTGAATCATATAGTAGATATGTTCAACATAGTGATGTTCACCATTGAAACTACTCCATCTCACGTGATGATCGGACATGGTTTAGTTGATTTGGATCACGTGATCACTTAGAGGATTAGAGGGATGTCTATCTAAGTGGGAGTTCTGAAGTAATATGATTAATTGAACTTTAATTTAACATGAACTTAGTCCTGGTAGTATTAGCATATCTATGTTGTAGATCAATAGCTCGCGTTTAGCTCCCCTGTTTTATTTTTGATATGTTCCTTGAGAAAGCTAAGTTGAAAAATGTTAGTAGCAATGATGCGGATTGGATCCGTGATCTGAGGTTTATCCTCATTGCTACACAGAAGAATTATGTCCTTGATGCACCGCTAGGTGACTGACCTATTGCAGGAGCAAATGCAGACGTTATGAACGTTTGGCTAGCTCAATATGATGACTACTTGATAGTTTAGTGCACCATGCTTAATAGCTTAGAATCGGGACTTCAAAGACGTTTTGAACTTCATGGATCATATAAGATGTTCCAGGAGTTGAAGTTAATATTTCAAGCAAATACCCGAATTGAGAGATATGAAGTCTCCAACAAGTTCTATAGCTAAATGATGGAAGAGAATAGCTCAAGGAGTGAGCATGTGCTCATATTGTCTGGGTACTACAATCGCTTGAATCAAGTGGGAGTTAATCTTCCAGATAAAATAGTGATTGACAGAATTCTCTAGTCACCATCACCAAGTTAGTAGAACTTCGTGATGAACTATAATATGCAAGGGATAACGGAAACCATTCCCGAGCTTTTCATGATGATGAAATCGATGAAGGTAGAAATCAAGAAAGAGCATCAAGTGTTGATAATTAACAAGACCACTAGTTTCAAGAAAATGGCAAAGGGAAAGAAAGGGAAAGAAAGGGAACTTCAAGAAGAACGGCAAACAAGTTGCTGCTCAAGTGAAGAAACCCAAGTCTGGACCTAAGCCTGAGACTAAGTGCTTCTACTGCAAAGGGACTGGTCACTAGAAGCAGAACTACCCCAAGTATTTGGTGGATAAAAAGGATGGCAAAGTGAACAAATCTATATTTGATATACATGTTATTGATGTGTACTTTACTAGTGTTTATAGCAACCCCTCGGTATTTGATACTGGTTCAGTTGCTAAGAGTAGTAACTCGAAATGGGAGTTGCAAAATAAACAGAGACTAGTTAAGGGTGAAGTGATGATGTGTGTTGGAAGTGGTTCCAAGATTGATATGATCATCATCGCACACTCCCTATACTTTTGGGATTAGTGTTGAACCTAAATAAATGTTATTTGGTGTTTGCGTTGAGCATAAATATGATTGGATCATGTTTATTGCAATACGGTTATTCATGTAAATTAGAAAATAATTGTTGTTCTGTTTACATGAATAAAACCTTCTATGGTCATACACCCAATGAAAATGGTTTGTTGGATCTCGATCGTGGTGATACACATATTCATAATATTGAAGTCAAAAGTTGCAAAGTTAATAATGATAGTGCAACTTATTTGTGGCACTGCCGTTTAGGTCATATTGGTGTAAAGCGTATGAAGAAAATCCATGTTGATGGGTTTTTGGAATCACTTGATTGTGAATCAGTTGATGCTTGCGAACCATGGCTCATGGGCAAGATGACTAAGACTCCGTTCTCTGGAACAATGGAGCGAGCAACAGATTTGTTGGAAATCATACATACTGATGTATGCGGTCCGATGAATATTGAGCCTCGCGGCAGGTATCATTATTTTTTGATCTTCACAGATGATTTGAGTAGATATGAGTATATCTACTTGATGAAACACAAGTCTGAAATATTTGAAAAGTTCAAAGAATTTCAGAGTGAAGTGGAGAATCATAGTAACAAAATAAAAGTTTCTACGATATGATCGCAGAAGCAAAATATTTGAGTTACGAGTTTGGCCTTCAGTTAAAACAATGTGAAATAGTTTCTCTACTCACGCCACCTGGAACACCACAGTGTAATGGTGTGTTCGAACGTCGTAACCATGCTTTATTAGATATGGTGCGATCTATGATGTCTCTTACCGATTACCAGGATCGTTTTGGGGTTATGCATTAGAGACAGCTACATTCACGTTAAATAGGGCACCATCTAAAAATCCATTGAGACGACACCATAAGAACTGTGGTTTGGCAAGAAACCTAAGCTGTTGTTTCTTAAAGTTTGGGACTGTGATGCTTATGTGAAAAAGTTTCAACCTGATAAGCTCGAACCCAAATCGGAGAAGTAAATCTTCATAGGATACCCAAAAGAAAATGTTGGGTACACCTTCTATCACAGATCCGAAGGCAAGATATTCATTGCTGAGAATGGATCCTTTCTAGAGAAGGAGTTTCTCTCGAAAGTAGTGAGTGGGAGGAAAGTAGAACTTGATGAGGTAACTGTACCTGCTCCCTTATTGGAAAGTAGTTCATCATAGAAATCTGTTCCTGTGACTACTACACCAATTAGTGAGGAAGCTAATGATGATGATCATGTAACTTCAGATCAAAGTTACTACCGAACCTCGTAGGTAAACCAGAGTGTGATCCATACTAGAGTGGTACGGTAATCCTGTTCTGGAGGTCATGTTACTTGACCATGACGAACCTACGAACTATGAGGAAGTAATGATGAGCCCAGATTCCGCGAAATGGCTTGAGGCCATGAAATCTGAGATGAGATCCATGTATGAGAACAAAGTATAGACTTTGATTGACTTGCCCATTGATTGGCGAGCCATTGAGATTAAATGGATCTTCAAGAGGAAGACAGACGCTGATAGTAGTGTTACTATCTACAAAGCTAGAATTGTCGCAAAAAGGTTTTCGACAAGTTCGAGGTGTTGACTACGATGAGAATTTCTCACTCGTATCTATGCTTAAGTCTGTCCGAATCATGTTAGAAATTGCCGCATTTTATGAAATCTGGCAAATGGATAAACAAAACTGCATTCCTTAATGGATTTATTAAAGAAGATTTGTATATGATGCAACCAGAAGGTTTTGTCAATCCTAAAGGTACTAACAAAATATGCAAGCTCCAGCGATCCATCTATGGACTGGTGCAAGCATCTCGGAGTTGGAATATACGCTTTGATAAGTTGATCAAAGCATATAGTTTTATACAGACTTGCGGTGAAGCCTGTATTTACAAGAAAGTGAGTGGGAGCACTACAACATTTCTGATAAGTATATGTGAAAGCCATGTTGTTGATCAGAGATAATATAGAATTATTCTACAAAGCATAAAGGAATGTTTGAAAGGAGTTTTTCAAAGAAAGACCTCGGTGAAGCTGCTTACATATTGAGCATCAAGATCTATAGTTTCAATTCCATCCTTCAAATTTGAAAATAGTTGGTATGAGTAAATACAGTCATGCAAGAGCAAAGGAGTATGAACCATAGCTACAGAACCTGACCTGAGAACAAATCTTCTTCTCCTTTAAGCGTTGAGTTGGGATTCGGAGCGGTGGTCCTCGTGCTTTGGACACTGCAGTTCCCTTACTAATTGCTCGTGTTTGGGTGCTCTGTGGTGGAGACGATGCTGTGTCAACTGGAACTGGGTTACTATCTACCGGGGTTGGGGTTAGAAGGGGTGCAACTGGTTCTCTGTCCAACTGGGTAGGGGTACAATCTGCGAGAGTCTGGGTTATGTGTGGTGGATCTGGTCCTTGGGCAAGTACAACCGTGGTTTTATCTGCATCAACTGGTAGCACTATCTTTTCTGAAGACTGTGTTGTTACTCCCTTAGATACTGCCATCACGCTCTCCAATTCAAATGGCTGATAAACAAGAAAAGTAATTGAAAGTATAGACATTGTATGATAGACAGGTGCAATGGATAGTGTGGAATAAAAGAGGGCATGAAATAATTCATATTTATGTTGTCTAACCAAACATGACAGCATGACACAATTTCACATATATGATGGCTAACTAAACAGGATAGCATGACACAATTTCACATTATGATGGCTAACTAAAAAAGATGGAAAGACATAGTTCAAAATATGAGACTATGTAAACAGGATGACATGACATAACTATATAATGTGTTTATTAAATAGGTTGGCATGACATAATTCACATACATTCACGGATAGAATGCCATAATTCAAAATATGATGACTATAAACACTAAACAGGATGAGATGATATAACTATATGATGTCTTTATTAAATGGGTTGCCATGCCATAATTCAGATAGATGATGTGTATGTACTATGTAAACATGATGGCATGATATAATTCAAATATATGATTTATATAGTAAGCAAGTAAGCAGATGGCAATCCATATATGATGTAAAAACTAAGCAATGCAAGACAACATACATGACATGGGTAATATAACCCTGCCAAGTTTGAGCATAGACCTCAGGGGGAAAATAGGACTGGTCATCAGTCTCTGAATCCTCCTCTGAGGAGCTCTCTATAACTAGCAAGATGTCTGCTTCAGCAGGTAGCATTGTCTGCTCTGAATACCTTGTTTTCATTCCAGATACTTCCATCACCGCTTCAAATCGCTGATGCACAGGAAGAGTAGTTGAATATACAAACGTTGTCGCCAAATGGAACACGTAATACAAAAAAATGATAGCATGATATAATTCACATACATGATGATTGGCTAAACAGCATGGCATTGCATAATTCACATATATAATGCCTTTGCAACAAGATAGCATTGTATAATTCACATATATAATGTCTTGCAACAAGATGGCAATGCATAATTCACATATATGGTAATTAGACACTGAACATGTGGCATTCACACAAAGCATGTCTAAACTAATCAAATGACATAGCAATGCGGGACACCACACACACGATATGGGCAACATAACCCTGCCAAGTTAGAGCATACACCTCAGGGGGGGGGTAGGACTGGTCATCTGTCTCTGAATCCTCCTCTGAGGAGCTATCCGTAACCAGCGAGATATGCGCTTCGTCGGATAGCATAGTCTGCTCTGAAGACCTTGTTTTCACTCCAGAATTTGCCATCACCGTGTCAAAGGGCTGATGCACACGAAGAGCAGTTGAATGTAATAACATTGTTGAAAAATGTAATATGTAACGAAAAAAGGATGGCCTGATATAATTTACATATAAGATGACGGGCTAAGCAGGATGGCATTGCAAAATTCACATATATGATGCGTGGCTAAACAAGATGGCGTTGCATAATTCACATAAATGATGAATAAACTAAACAGATGGCATTCACACAAAGGATGTCTAAATTAAGCAGATGCCATATTTGATGTATAAAGTAAGCAATGCAAGACACCATATGCATGATATAACCAACATCAGTATGCCGAGTTAGAGCGAAGACCTCAGGGGGTAAATAGGAGTTGTCTTCTCCTTCTGAATCCCCCTCAGAACAGATATCTTCCTCTCGATTACAATCCGAAATGCATGGAGGGGGGGCTGCCTTTGCGCCTACCATGGAGCGACGTCTGCATGAAATTTTTTTGCCACACAAGGCTCGTCTCTTTTGCTCTACATGTTCAGTTCCATTGTTTACAATAACTGTCATGCATAGGAATAAAACATAGCGAGATTATGTAATGAGTGCATGCAGAAATCCAGAGTGATGGTAGCAACCTGTGGATAGACCCAAAACCAATAATAGGAGGCAGATAATGACTTCAGTTAAAAAATACAGATAATGGCCTCTTTACTGTTTGTTTCCCACCCAACATGAAACTCATAGTAGACACCGGAGATTAACCAGATAGTAGATAGATACCATTGATAGCGGCCCCGATATGTACCCCAACCATTTAAAAACTCAAGTTTGACCATTAGTTTGGAGCTGACTCAGAGTCTAATCGGTGAACATGACGATAAAGCAGCATGTAATATTAAGCGATGCATAACGTAAGCAAACACAAAAGAGTGCGACCTCTCTTGCGGACCCGTGTAGTCCTCGAGGTCATCTGCTCGGTTGATGATGGTAGTGCAGTTTTCATGGCTGCCAGCGGCGGGGAAGAAGATCTGTGGCGGCGAAAGACAGTCTGGAGGAAGGATCCCTGCTGTGCTGGACCCTTCTGTCGTTGGAGCTCATTTGAATTGGAGGATTACAACAATGCAGGGATAGGAAATAGACAGGAATAGGATAGGAATGCACGTGCAAAACAGAGAATTTAAAAACACAGGATTTCTGCCAATCTGGGTGTTTGATTCACAACAATTGGAAGATCACAGGATGCAAAGAAGCATGGTGAGATTAAGTCAAACCACAAGAAAATGTATGGTTATAATGCTATTATGCTACTATCTCTTAGTCTTGTGCTTCATGAATAGGAATTTGAAAAGGAGGACAAGTGAAAATTAAAATTCCTATGTTTTTTTCTTTCAAGGAGACACTAAAGGAACAAATCCGTGTGCTCAGTGGACAATATATATAACATGTAGAGTAAAAAAGAGATGCAACAAGTGTACAACCTCTTTGGTGAAGCCATGTCGATCTCAGCGTGATTGGGTTGGCCGGTGAGGATGCTCCGGCTGACTTGGCGGTCAGAGGAGGGGAAGAAAATCTTAGGCGTCTAGAGATGGAGCCCGAGGTACTACTCTGCTGTGATGGAGGGTTTCGTTGTTGGAGTAGCTTCGGTGAGTTGTACGACGCCGAGGCTGAAGCAGGACAAGAGAGACAACGAACAACGTTAACCTGAGTGGAATTCTAATAGCATCTCCAATACATGACGTAAAATACATAACCACAAAGTGCTAGATGTAAAATACATCAGCCGCTCATCTCTGAACTTAACTGTCGAAACTGAATTTAACTGTCGAAACTGAACTTAACTGTCGAAACTGAATTTTTCTGTCGAAACTGGACGCACTAGCAAGGTGAGGCTACACGTCGGTCGACTGACTTTTTCATCTCTGGTCAGTCGATTTTGCAGCCGTTGGATACGAAGTTGTAGCGACCCGACCCGAATGGATCAAGTGCTCTGTGCTCAGGTGTCATCCCTGGATCAGTAATGCTGACACCACACAGTACATCGAAGGATTTATAGCAGAGTGGCAACCACACACTTATTACATCGTTGTCTCAAAAGAGAACTTATTACAATAAAAATGGCTTAAGGCCATCTAAAACGATAATAGCGGAAGACTCGGAAGATAAATGGGTCCATCAACTCCAACGGCATCACTGAGTATAGAACCACGACCTAAAACACCTTACTCGTCGTCTGAAAAGTCTGCAACATGAGAAGTTGCAGCCCGAAAACGGGTCAGCACATGGAATATGCTGGCAAAGTAACACATAGAGAGTAATGGAATGAAACAGCTATACTATATGCATATATGGCTGGTGGAAAGCTCTATGGTTACAGTTTTGCGTAAAGCCAGTTTTTCCCTACTGCAAAGGAATACATTTTAATTAACTATCATGGTGGTTGTTGAACATTGAGAATGGTTGACAGCATTCTCAATCCCAATTAAGTAACATCATTAAACCCAACAATATTCATTTAAAGTAACATGTTGAGATTCACATGATATTCAAGTACTAGATACTCAAGTTGTCCATAACCGGGGAAACGGCTAATCATGATTAGTTTGTACACTCTGCAGAGGTTTGCGCACTTTTGCCCACAAGACTCGATCGCCTCCGTTTGGTTTCTCACACTACATGGTGTTTGAGAAGACGGATGACCGAGACACAGTCTTTCAGAAGCGCTAGCACCTTACATGTGGGGTAGACCGTACCACCTACAACCCCTACATCTGCTAGTCCACCCCGTAAGAGTTTGCACAACTTAGTCAACTATGCCAGAGCCCATAATGGCTTGTGGCTGCACACGGAAGTTTCTAGCATGAATGATCTTATGATCCCTTTGAGCCTGGGTGGCGGTCCAAAAAAACAGGCAAGTCCTGATAGACATCAGGTGCCTCAATCCACCCAGATGTGTGTTTAAGTTGCCACCTTAGATAAACCATTAAAATTATCAACTCACATCTGTCATGGATATCACTCACCCAATCCACATCTACTAGCATAGCATGGCATAATAAGCAAACGTAGAAGTAACTCCCAAAGGTTTCATAATAATAATAATACAGGTGATAGGTACTACCTCATCTACTTCCCATCCCACAATTTAATTAGATCCTAATCATGCAATGTGAGAGGATTGATCTAATGCAATAAAACATGGGTTGTAGAAAAGGTATGATCAAAGTGTTACTTGCCTTGATGATGATCCGTGAGTCCTAGGGTTTCGAAGTAACAGGCGGCGCAATCCGGGTGATCTATCGCAGACAAACAACAAGCACACAATAAGTACTCATCTAATGCACAGGTAAAACTCGAACAAGAGATCGAACCAGAAAGTTCAACTTAAGAACTCCGGTTGCAAAGAAAGAATGAACCGAACAAAGAAACAGAAAACAAACGGCGGAAGAAAACAACTCGGTTCTAGCAAGTTGAAACTAGGTCAAATTTTACCGGGGCAAAAACTTGTTTAAGTTGATTAGACGGAACGGCGGTTTCGAAACGAAACTCCAGGCGCTTGAATCACCTGATTCCGATAAACGAGCGAGAAGATAAACTAGAACGAAGATCGGATCTGAGATCGCGATCGCGGAATAAATCCGACGAGAAGAAAAAGAAGAACGGTTATACAAACGGACGTTCGTTAACCTAGAAGAATCCGGTGATCACGTTCGTTAGGACGAACGGTCCAAAGGCAACTAAATCGGAAAAGAAAACGAATCCGATCTAGGGTTTCGGAGAAGAAAACCGAAACGAAAAACCGATCTAGAAAACGAATCAGAGGAGAAGAAAAGAATCGGAACGATTAGAAGAAAATGATCCGAGGAAAAGAGACGCGGGCAACCTCCGGCGAGGTCTCCAGCGAGAGGCTCCGGCGGCGTGGCGTAGGGCGGCGGCGGCGTGGGCAAGGTGCGGCGGCGGTGCTAGGGCACAAGGGCGGCGACGCGGGTGTGGGGTGGCGCGGTGTAGGGCGCGGGGTGGGGTGCGGTGGAGGGCTTGGGGTTTGGTTTGATGATTTGGAGGGGGGGGTGTTGGGGTATTTATATTGGTGAGGGGAGGGGGTTTCTTGGGGTAGGGGACAAGAAATAGAGTAGGAATAGGAAAGAAAAAGAGGAAACGGAGTAGGACTAAAGTCCTACTAGGAATCAAAAAGGGGCGGCGGCGGCTCCTGCCTCTGGCGCCTGGCACGCGTGATGGCCTGGCGCGGCCGGCTGCCTGCGCTGGGGAGGCGGTGGCTGGCCTGGGCCTTGGCGCGGCTGGCCTGCTGGATTTTTTTTAAACGGTTCTGCGCGCAGAAAAACACAAAAAAGAAAATCTAAACGGGCTCCAAAATTTCTAAAGTAAATTTTCCCCGACTCCTAAAAATGAGCCGAACAAAATGAACTTTTCTACGGACCTAAAATGCAATTTTTAAAACACGCATTTTTCCCTATCCAAATAAAAAGCAAACAAACTCCGGCAAACAAAATTGATCTATTTATTAAATCTTCATTTTTCCTAAATTTGGGAAAGTCATATTATTCCCTCTCTCATTTTTGATATAGGAAAATAATTGAAGATGAAATAAATAAATCAAATGATCCTCTTTTCAAATTCGAGAAAACTCTCAAATATGAAAATAACGAAATCCCCAACTCTCTCCGAAGGTCCTTGAGTTGCGTGAAATTTCTAGGATCAACCAAAATGCAAGAAAATATGATATGCATGATGATCTAGTGTATAACATTCCAAATTGCAAATTTGGGATGTTACAGAAATCAAGGGCCCGCGGTTGATCTTCAACCTCCCTCCCTGAGCCGGCCAAACAGCAACCCCCCGCCACTCGCGGCCGGCGGTGCACCGCCCCGCCCGCCTTGAAAACACTCCCCACCGTCGGTCCGCCGCCGCCCCGGCCATCCCTCTAGCCCCCCCCTCCGTGCCGAGATTTTTCTCCGATGATCCCCACGCCACCGCCCCGCCAATGCCCCGTCACCGCCGGCGACCACCGCCCCCATCCTGAACCCTAAGATAGATAGTGGGGTACCTCTCCGGCGAGCCCCCCTCCCCGCTGCGGCTGGTTCTTCCTTCACCCCAGCGGCATCGGAGTGAAGTGTAGCTAAATCGTAGCAGCATCGCAAGCAAGAGCAAGAGCGAGAGCAACAGCGCGAGCAAGAGCAATAGCAAGAGCAGACCAGGCAGGGGACCGAGAGCAAGAGCAGATCAGCAGCGCGAGCGAGAGCTAAAGCAGCAGCAGGTCCTACTGATGTGGACGTCGCCGCCGAGGGAGCGACGCCGTGGAGGAAGTGGCCGACGACGCCACCGTGGATGGAGCCGCGCCGTGTCGGCTCGGGACCGAGCGCCGGCAGCAACGTGAGATCGAATCAAGAAGAAAATGCGGCAATTAGTGTACAACCTCTTTGGTGGCGCCGATTAGGCCGCAGCTTCATACAAGGAAACGGTGATGATGATGCTCTTCCGGTGGTGCAGGTGAAGACGGTGGTGTGGGAATGGAGGTGGCACGAAAGACGAGGGGAACGTCGGTCAGCTCCTTGGAGGTGGAGGACGGTGTGGCTGAACCGACGGGACAATGAGATCGACGACGGATCCTCATCCGGTACGGTGGATGAGGGACGTCGAGGTGTTGCTGTGGACGACGTCGTCGGGGAAGAGGCTCCGGCTGGGTGGAGGACGGAGCAGGGTGTGGGGTTTCGTCGCGGGTTTTCGCGGCCTCGGTGTACGAATGGGTGGGCGGATGGGATGGCAGTGGGAAACCATGGCTTAGAGACGCGCTTGTCCGAAATGTGGGGTAAGTTACGAGAGTACCCCCATCGATTTGAGGCGGTTCTTTCGGTTCAGGGGTACCACGGGCATTTCGCGTGTCGGGATTTCACAGGAGGTGGGAGTTTTCGCGCGCATTGTAATTTTGGAATAGCAAGGCGCGGGTTGAGATGGAGGGAGTTGTCGGAGCACAACGAGACAAAGATATATCTTAAATATTTCGGGCTAACAAGGCGCGGGTTGAAATTTCCGGACAAGCCTAACGTGTACTGTACCAAATTAATGCGCCCTACAAATGTCATTCAAAACATTGAATTCATGTTATGTTCAATTAAAATATTTCCCTACGTGTATAATGCATGCAACCTACTACTCAAATGAACGTTTTAGTGCAATCCAAACGTATATACTACCGCTTCAATATGAACTAAATTTGAATTCGTTTCTCTATTTGAATAAGATCTACAGTAATGATTGTTGTGAAGTCAAAGCATTTGAATTCATTTCTCTGTTTTAATAAGATCTACAATCATCATTATTGTCAAGTTAAACCATCGTTTGTGTATTATCTTCACAGCACACCACATGATTAGTCTCGAGTTACATATGAACTATGTGTACTATATGAACTCGAACTAGATTTTTTGAATCCACTTTATTTTGATTTCAAATCACACTACATTTCTAGCTCTAGCTAGATCTTCATAATCTAAACCATGTCTCATATGTATAATGTGTTTATCACATTATATGGTGCCCCGCCCCATACGCCTACAAGTATTTAGATGTGAGTTGAAAACACCACACATTACCACAAATTCAAATAAAATGTGAGAATGTTCGATATATAGTATTGTTTAGATTGTTTGATATTTAGTTGTAAGCTGCAAACGTCACACATTATCACAAATTCAAATAAAATATGAGATTGTTTGATGTATAGTATGGTTTAGATTGTTCGGCATTTAGCTGTGAGTTGCAAACACCATGCATTATCACATTATGGTATAACATGTGCACAACACGTGTATCACCGCTATATTCATGCATGCAATGTTTAAAACACTATGATCTCCTATTCAAATATATGAATCCGCTTTCCTATGAAATTATGATCTTTGTTAGTCTCTTACACCCACACAATCCTCTAACCTTTGTAGCTACCACTAACTTTCTCTCGTGCATGCACATGCCCTCCTCGCCCTCCCCTCCCTCGGCATTCTATCCACTGGGCACATTCATTTTTCTTTAGGTCGTTCTCCCAGAGTCTCCACAACTCCTTTCCGACACACACCAATCAATAAACCTCTCCAACGATGCCTGCCTACAACATACAAACACACCTTCAATCTCCTCCTTTACGTGTCCTTGCCTCGTGTCTCTCATACGGTCAGACACACGTGTAAACTCTCGCCCCTCTTTTCATCGCTCTCTTACAACCGCACACTCCTCCCCCTATCTAGCTAGTAGTTGGGCCTCTCGCACCACCTCCTAGCTCCATTCTCTCTGTCTATCCGTCTCGCTGGGCCTTATTAGCCTCTAACAAATGGATGTACACCGACCGATCTCTCGCTATACATATAGCTAGCTAGGTCCTTATAACTCGTTTTTACCCACATGTCAATCGATCTACCTCATTAGTTGTGTCTCTCCCTTCCTCCGACAAACAACAATTGATCTACCGATCTAGTTAGGTTTGCTTACCAAACACATTGTTCCCCTTCATCATCCATGGATGCGTCCCGACAGATCTATCATGCACAGGCACACACAGAAACACATCCCCACTCTTATTGATAACACTGCAGTTCCACCCTCAGTTTGTCTAGTAGGCCTCTCCCACCATCTTCGAGAAGCAACTCCATCACCCATCCAACACTCTACCCCTCTCCCTCCCTCTCCCTCCCTCTCTCTCTCCTCTATCTCTCTCCCATCATATTTCCCGTCCTTCAGTTATGTATGGATGTCGACCGATCTCCCTCAAGACATAGCTGGGTCTCTCCTTCTCAACACATATACGAGTCGTTCTACCTCTATAGTTAGGCCTCTGCCTACCCCTCCCACCACCCCTCCCCCCCACACACACCGATACATCGAGCGCTCTAGTTATGTCTCCCTGCCACACACAAACTTGACGTGTGCCCTCTAACGTTCCGGTAGGCCAGTCGCCCTATATCTTTGACTTGTACACACACATAGTTTCGATGGCTCTCTTCATCGATCTCGCACCCACCCACTTGATCCTCTCTTCGACTCTATCGATAGCTATGACCCCTCCCTCTCTTCTCGTGGATTGCCCGACCCTCTATGTATGATATGGATAGGCCTCCATTTCACACACATTGCATGCAGAATTTTGTTTGAGATGCCATCGACACATATTCCCACAAATAATTCACGAAATCAACCCCCACCCCACCCCCACCCCAAAACAAAAAACACTCATGAACGCGGTTTGTATCTCTCACACACACCCACGTAGGTGGGGAACGTGCACGAAGAGAAGAGGTGCATGCACGGCGCACGTACTCCCGTCTCTTTCCCAACCACACCCGCGCGGGTACACGGTGGAGCTCATTTCTGTACGAAAAAGATAGCCCACGTGGTAATTTGGCATGTGTACTGGTTGTCCACTTGGTGGAGGGAGGATCGTCTACCACGGGTGAACAAAAAATTGCGACTTGACGTGTTTTGTTAAAAAAAGAGGCAAACCATGTGGGGCCTACCTTAGAGGCAAGGCTCTATACACTGGAGTACTTTTGATGTGTCCCGTCAACTCGCAGAACGAGGAGAAGCTTGCTTAGTACGCCGTCTCCCCCGCCCACGGACGCGGTGGCTCGCAGGATGAGGTGAAGCTTGCTTACTACGCCTTACGCCCACTCCCTCGCCCATGCGCGCGGTGGCTCGCTGGACGAGGAGAAAAATTTACTACTCCCTCCGTTTACTCCTCGTCCCTACTACCTTGGTTATAGAGTTTATATCATATTGTTTGGAATATATATGTCCTTTAGTAGATTTCAATATGAACTACTAGTACATACTCCAAACACTGATGTATATAGACGTATTTTAGAGTGTAGATTCACTCATTTTGCTCCGTATGTAGCACTCTCCCTCGCCCCTCGACCCTCGCCCACGTGGTGGACGTGCAGCAATTCATTCGGTCTCATATAGCCAGAACGATATATACTGCACTACCATTATTGCTCGACTTCCCGAAGAGGCGAAGAGCCAATCGCAAGGTCAATATTTTGGAGATGCCAAGCGCAAGGTTATAGGAGAATGAGTAGTAGGTGCCGCGTCATTTATAAATAAAGTTTTTTTCTTCAGTGGCATGTACGCAGTATGATAGGTTCATACGGAGAGAAAAGGAGTACATAGTCAGGACGGGCCAGCCTACACGGTTGCTTGCTGGGGTTGCTCTCTTCACACTCTCTCGCACAAAACGACTGTGGCCACATCTCTAACATCCCGGCGGATCACGTCCGCTTGGGGAAGGGGTGGATGCTTAGTGTAGATGTGGTGGCCGTCACCGATGGCGAAAACCCACTGTCGGCACGTCCCGATCAGGGGTCCCCGCCATTCTCTCTCACAAAGCTGGTGAGGTTGCCTTCGTCCCTTGCTCACTGCCGCGACGTGGGCGGTTGCCGCCTCCCGCCGCCCTCCTCAAGGTTGAGCTACGTCCCTCATGTACAACTCCCTTTACAACCGGCTTGCACCACTGCTCCAGCTGCCCACATCACTCCCTGTGGATATTTCTCTACTTCTTTGCCCCGCACATACCTCTACTGGCTTCTATGTACTATATTTGTGATGAGTTTATGTCTCATCAACTAGTCCTAGTAATCTTATTCTAATCACGCTTGTTCAATTTCTTTGCCACATGGATGCTCATCTCGATTTTGGTGAAACTGCACAAAATGATCCGATGGTCAAAAGGTTGCAAACTTCATTTATTAGGAAGCTCGAATGTTGCCAGCAAATTGAAGCCTGGTCAGGGTTCACGGTTCAAGGGCTAGGGACTGCATGGATCGTTTTTGTTTATTTAGCTGCCTCTGTTCCAAAATAAGTGTCAACTTTAGTAGTAGTACAACTTTGTACTAAAGTTTGCACAAAGTTGAGAAACTTATTTTGGAACGGAGGGAGTACATATTTGCTATGATCTGTCAATCATTGAGATGCAATAGCATGCATGTTAGTCTCCTTTGCATTTGATGAAATGTTGCAACGGGCAACCTTGGACGCAAGATACATGTAACAGAAGCTGGAAGCTTCATAGCATTGTACAAATTTATCTCGCAGATAAATTACAGTACGTACTATACTAGTACTTCCTCCATTCCAAAATATAAGTCTTTGTAGAGATTTCACCATGAACCACATGCGGATGTATATAGATGCATTTTAAGTGTAGATTCATTCATTTTGTTCAGTATGTAGTGGAATCTCTACAAAGACTTATATCTACTAGTAATAGCTAGCCCCCACTACTAGGAATTCTCTATCCTCTCCTTGAGCCACGTCATCAAAATTGATGTAGCCGTTAGATGAAGTAAATCAGTCCATAATAGCCGTCTGATCTTGACGTTGAGAGGCTCCGCACTAAGCCACATGCAAGCATGCAGAAATACCATGCCACATGCATGTGAGTGGGTTTTAAATCACATCAACATGTCTGCATGCAAGCATGCACCAGTAGCATGCATGTAAGTGAGCTTTTAAGTCCCATTAACATGTCAAAAAGAAAAATATAATCCCATTATGCAGTAGGAGTTAAGGAGTTGGTTGATCTTTTTTCCTTACGTGGGATGATCTAAATGATGATGGGAGTTTATTTAGTTTGGCTACCACATTTGTCATGCGGTTATAGAGTTTTTTTTGTTCTGTGAAATCGATAATTTTGCACAGAGAGATATACCGCTGTTCCGCGCCAACGCGCGGGGACTCATCTAGTAATATTTAGGAACGAAGGGAGTACTATGTAAAGAGTTAGGTGTCGCACGGTGATAGTAGTGTGAGGTGGGCCATGTAATCACTGAGCCTGCGTGTTTTCACTGCTCTTGCACGCCTCCACTGTAAGAATGGAGAAAATTGTAATCTAGTAGTAGTAGTATACCTCCTTTCGTCGAAAGCGTGGGACATCCAGCAGTCCTACCACCTCAGTAATAAAGACCAATGAGCTGTCAAATCACATAGACCCAGCAGTAAGTTGGACGGACGAAGCAACCATCACTCTTGCGCTAGTGAGAGGTCGCATCCGCTCTGCCCCGGCATGAATGCGGCACCGATTCTTTGGAGCAGCGCTGACCGTTTCGGGCGGGAAGTGCACGCGGGCGATGGAGGGGCTTTGGGTGGGCCAGGCTGGTCAGGAGCGGGCGTGGCAGCTGTCCGCATGTCCCTACCGGACACGCCCGGAAACGAGAGGATGCACCGACTCTCGCGGCTAAAATCGTACACTACACAACATATCTCTGTAGGAGTAGGTCGATCTGTCGCTCTCTCTAACACACACATGGTGTTAAACACACACACACACACACACGCACACGCACGCACCTTGGTCCCGTTGCACCTTCTAACGTGACTTATTACACCTAGACGGAGGGAGTAGTAAGAATACGAGATACGGTGGCACACTGACTTAAGTCGAATACAACTGGCCAAAATTTGTGTGCATGTTATAATAAGGATTCACTTAAAATAGTATGTGAGTGAACAGAGGGATCAATTGGACAGTGTTCCCGAGCAGTAGCGAGATGTGTGAGGTAAGATACACTGCTGGCGCTTTTAATTTTTCTTATTAATTTGTTTGTTTCACCCTCTGACTGGTGGGACCCAACGTACTACGTGGAGAGAGGTAAGGTGACTAAGGCTACATTATTTCTGCACCACTGTGGATAGTCTTACCACCAAAGCCACATGACACGATTATGATTGAAATCCCAATGACTCCAACACACACAAAAAAAACACGGCATTCTTGTCACACGAATGCAGGAATGTATAAAAGGTTATTTCCCTCTCGTTGAACATAACAGGAGGGTTGTGTAGCTGGTTAACCTGTTCGCTCACTCTCTCGCCCTCTCCCGCTGGAGCCTTAGTGCTTGTAGTTGCTCTCTTCACACTCTCTCGCCCTCTCCAGATCTAAACAAAACTTCGTTGGCCTCTCTCTCCCCTCACTGCTGCTCAAAGAGCTGGCAGGATCCGTTCGCTGGGAAGGGAAGGAGGCTTAACGCTGTCGCCGTCGGCGAGGGACTACCGGCGCAACTGTTCACTTTTCACCCAGCTGCGGCGCGGGAGGGCCTCTGACCCCTTCTTCTTCGCCGCCGTCCCGTCGCCCACCGAACCACGCCCCAAGAACCTTAAGGTATAATTTACTTACTCCACATGCATTGCTCTAGCTGCATGTATACCATGAATCTAGGACGTGGTTCAAAGAGGAAAGGAGTGGGGGAAAGTAGTGGGAAAAGTTGTATATAGCATGAATCTAGGACGTGGTTCAAAGAGGAAATGAAGGGGGAAAGTTGTATAGCATTAATCTAGGACGTGTTTCAAAGAGGAAAGGAATGGGGGAAAGTAGTGGGGAAAATCGCATAAATCTAGGACATGGTTCAAAGAGGAAAGGAAGGGGCGAAAGTACTAGTTCAAAAAGGAAAGGAAGGGACAAGGCTGTAGAGTTTGAGCAGGACTAGATTTGCTGCGCTCACATAGGGAAAGGCGTCTAAAGATAACAAAACTGGGACCAACACAAATATGCTCCTTGGTTGCTTGTTCTTTGTTGCAACAGACTGTGCATGACCACAGTACATCGGTAGATGCACATGGTGCTGGTGCATCCACTGTCCCATGCAACTCATTAGCTGTTGTTAATCTAAGGCCCTGTTTGGTTAAAAACTCCCTAGTCCCTACATGCTGGGTTCCAGGGACTAAACATGGACTAGAGGTTATTAAATGACATGCTAAAAGACCATGTTACCCCTAGTAATGAACTAATAGAGACAAGGTGCGATGCGTGGCGGGGGCAACTGTTGGAAAAAGTCCCAAAAAGACTCCCTCGGGGTATTCTTTCTTTAGTCCCAAATGCCCACTTTTAGTCCCTAAAAGTCCCTCCTCTTTGGTTTAGATGGGACTGACACGGAGTTTTTTTAGTCCCTACACCAAAATGTCCTTGTAAACAAACACCCTCTAATAATGCCGCTGGAAAATTGATGCAATGCCACATTTAAAACCAAATTACATGTTTAATGAATTTTATTGTTAATATAATCTCTATGTTAATATTAATCAATGCCACCGTTTGAGAAATGCTACTGTCTTGCTTTCTTTCCCATTTAGATAAGGTAGATGCTTCTTTTTGTTGGCTTCTGTGTCATCCATCGTTATTGACCACTATTTGTTTCCTTTGCACCTATGTGTAAATAGGGTTATCTGCTTCACCTCGTTGCCATTGTGACCTTTTGTTGCACTGCACAAAACACTTTTGTTTTAAGAGTGTTTTGTGCAGTTCAACCAAAATGTCACACCGACAGCGTTGCTTGATTGCTTGATCTTAGTGGAACTGCACAAGAGGATATCTTACTTCCTATCCGTTAAGGCGAATTTGGTTCAGATCTTCTTCTTGTGAGTTGTTTGAATTCCGCATCATGAGAGGTCAGTACTAGCCTTCTTTCACATGATTCTGCAGTGTGCATTCATATGTTGTGCTACTTGTACGATAATGTTGCTTGATTTTAGTGAACTGCACAAATGGAGACAAGACTTCCAATCTGTATGTGCACCGTAATATCCCATTGAGGTAAGATAAGGATATTTCACAACTGCTGGCCTGTATTTTGCCACTTTCATCAGAAAATTAAGTTTAGTACTATACTTGTGCTCCCTAATTGACATGCCAAATCTTACATTGAAGGTGAAGCTTTTTTGTTGTTGAACCAAGTGATGAAGGGGAAGAACAAGGGGAAGAAAAACAAAAATCAACTCCCGGTGCTGTCATGAAAAAGTGGTATTGTCCTTGAGAAGTGCTTCATCTCTTCTGTTTTAAATATTCCCTTTCCTTTTTTTCGAGCAAATAGTGATGCTAGCATTTAATAGTCCTCTTGTCTTTGCACAACAGGATCATCTTCCTTTGAAGAAGAATATGGAGTACGTGAAGTGACTAGTTCCAATTATGCCAGGATGAAGAAGCCCTGTCTATCTTATCATGAGAAGGAGCAGGTGAAGGATGGTTACATTACTCCCCACAAGACCAAACTAACTTCAGCTCAGAAGGACTGACAAAATCTCCATTTTTTTGTTGTGATGCACGAGTACAATGTTGTTCTAGGATTCTTTCTGGTGAGTTCCATTTTTCTAAAAGTGTGCTCTACATGGACCATGTATGTGCCTGTTGAAACTGTCAATTCATAGTACAGTTTGCTCTATACTAATCACTTTTTTGTATTTGTGCAAACAGGGGTGCTCAGCTTGATTTCAATGGGAACTGCACAAAATGTTCATGAATACATCGAATCATTCATTTCCACCACAAGAAAGGAGGTGCCGATAAGTTCAAGGCGTTGCAACATATAAGGGCGAAATCATACAAGCTACGCGCGAATTTGGTTGATTTTGGTGGAACTACACAAAAAGAATAGCTGGTTTATTTAGCACGAGGTGCCATGTCAATGTCCGAACTGATGGCAAACCCTGCCCATTCCACAATCGTAGGCATTTGATATTTTGGAATGGGACAACATTGTCAAATTTTGCTCATTGATTTTAGCAATACATGCGTTTGATATTTTCAAATGGGACGCCTTTGCTGTCAGCAGCGTCGATCAATTTTTTATTTATTCTTTAGTTGTGAAGTAAATATTGCCTCTGACATGTGAGTCGCTGAGATGCATAATCATCGATTGTTTTGAATGTTCTCTATGAATTGCGAGGCCTGTGTGTTTGATTGCAATGTACAGAAATGCTAAAAACCTGCTCAAACTCTTTGTACTCCTTCTGTTCCTTTTTACTTCGCACATTGTGAAAGTGCATACTTTTTTGTATAAGATTGGTTAAAGTAGAGATACTTTGACTACAGACAAAACTTTTATGCAGACTAGAAAGGACCGAAGGGAGTACATGTGAAACTTCTACAAACAAGGTGATCACCCTGGGAATAATGCTAGTACATATTGTTTTGCATGTTCATCCAATGCCAGTGATACAGGAATTTGAACTAATCAAAATAAATTCATTCATACACGGTCGGATTTCATATAAACATGCCAGATTTCATTACATTTCATACATTCTTCAACTAAAAAGGGGTGCACTGGAGGTATAACTAATTAACCGAAGCTACCCACCTGTGTCCTGTTGAGCCGAACAGAAGCTTCAGTGAGTTAAATGTAGGTGCATTTGCATAACTGACATGTGGCCTGTTGGGCCCACGTGCCAGTCAGCCAACTGCACCAGCAATTAAGTAGAAGCAGCGTTATTCTCCAGCAGAACTCCCTGACTCCACGTCGCCGCCAAGAAGCTAACCGGCCGTCAATGGTCAACCCGCCTAGCTTGGCTTCAAAAGGAGGGTAGCAGCGGTGGCCTTACTTGGACCCGAGCGGCGGCGACCTACCGTGTTCTACTCTTCCTCGTTTTCTGTGTGGCGCGGCCTCGTTGGCAGCGGGGCGGGGCCTCGGCGGAGCCGGCGATGTCCTCTGTCTCGTTGCCGGCGGGGCGGGGCCTCGGCGGAGCCGGCGGTGTCCTCTGCCTCATTGTTGGTGCCGTGGGGTCTCGGCGGAGCAGGGCCTCGTCGACGCCAGCGGAGCGGGGACTCATCGGAGCTGACATTGTCCTCTGCCTCGTCCTCGGTCTCGCCAGACAGCGCCTCGCCCGCTTCATCGCCCTCTTTGCTAGCCTCTTTGTAGGCGACCGCAGCCTCCGCCACCCGCATGCGCTCCCGCCAGCGCTCGAGGCGGCCCTTGCGGGCAGAGCGGTATGCTACGTCTTGAGCTTGTGTTGGTTTTCCCCGAAGAGGAAGGGATGATGCAGCAGAGTAGCGTAAGTATTTCCCTCAGTTTTTGAGAACCAAGGTATCAATACAGTAGGAGACCACGCTCAAGTCCCTCGTACCTGCACAAAGAGATAGCTACTCACAACCAACGCAATTAGGGGTTGTCAATCCCTTCACGGTCACTTACGAGAGTGAGATCTGATAGATATAATATTTTTGGTATTTTTGGTATAAAGATGCAAAGTAAAAAGTAAAGGCAAAGTAAAAACAAAGCAAGATTAAAGTGATGGAGATTGATATGATCAGAATAGACCCGGGGGCCATAGGTTTCACTAGTGGCTTCTCTCAAGAGCATAAGTATTCTACGGTGGGTGAACAAATTACTGTTGAGCAATTGACAGAATTAAGCATAGTTATGAGAATATCTAGGCATGATCATGTATATAGGCATCACGTCCGTGACAAGTAGATCGAAACGATTCTGCATCTACCACTATTACTCCACTCATCGACCGCTATCCAACATGCATCTAGAGTATTATGTTAAAAACAGAGTAATGCCTTAAGCAAGATGGCATGATGTAGAGAGATAAATTCATGCAATATGAAATAAACCCCATCTTGTTATCCTCGATGTCAATGATGCAATATGTGCCTTGCTGCCCCTTCTGTCACTGGGTAAGGACACCGCAAGATTGAACCCAAAGCTAAGCACTTCTCCCATGGCAAGAACTATCAATCTAGTTGGCCAAACCAAACGGATAATTCGAAGAGACTTGCAAAGATAACCAACCATACATAAAATAATTCAGAGAAGATTCAAATATTATTCATAGATAGACTTGATCATAAACCCACAATTCATCGGTTTCAACAAACACACCGCAAAAAGAAGATTACATCGAATAGATCTCCACAAGAGAGGGGGAGAACTTTGTATTGAGATTCAAAGAGAGAGAAGAAGCCATCTAGCTACTAACTATGGACCCGAAGGTCCGAGGTAAACTACTCACACTTCATCGGAGAGGCTATGATGATGTAGAAGCCCTCCGTGATGACAACCCTCTTCCGACGGAGCTCTGGAACAGGCCCCAAGATGGGATCTCGTGGATACAGAAAGTTGCGGTGGTGGAATTAGGTTTTTGGCTCCTGTTCTAATCGTTTGGGGGTACGTGTGTATATATAGGAGGAAGAAGTACGCCGAAGGAGCAACGAGGGGCCCACGAGGCAGGGGGCGCCCTAGTGTGGGGGGGCCCACCCTCATGACCACCTCTTTTGTTCCTTGGAGCAGGGTCCAAGTCTCCTGGATCACGTTCGGTGAGAAAATCACGTTCCCGAAGATTTTATTCCATTTGGACTCCGCTTGATATTTTGTTTCTTTGAAACACTGAAATAGGCCAAAAAACAGCAATTCTGGGCTGGGTCTCCGGTTAATAGGTTAGTCATAAAAATAATATAAAAGTGGAAAATAAAGCCCAATATAGTCCAAAACAGTAGATAATATAGCATGGAGCAATAAAAAATTATAGATACGTTGGAGACGTGTCATGGTACGAGTCGAGCAGCGCCTCCTGCTCCGCCCGCTCCGCGGCGATCTGCTCCTCCACCTGCAGATGCTCCTGGAGGAGATGGTGGTTGTAGGCGGCGTCGGCCTGCGCCTCCCGGAACTGCTCCTGACGCATCTGCCTCACAATGTCCATATATTGGGCATGGGCCTCGCCGATGGTCATGGTGCAATGCACCGGCGAGGATGGCGCAGAGGATGGGGTTGGCGCCGGATCGTCGACTACCATGTTCTCCATTGGGACGTCGTCGTCCTCCGGTTGCTTGCCGGCCAGCCGGTCGGCAGCAATGGTTGCCATCTCCTTGTGGTCCGTCGTCCACCCGTCCCGAAGAGCACTGGAGCGCGAGGAAGCCATGGTGGGCAGTAGTGGTGTGGATAGGAGAAAGGAACGGATGCAGATGACTGCGGCTATGGCCGGCGCAGTAGTTTATATAGCAATGGTGGTCGGGCGGAGGGACGGACGTGTGGCGCCAGAGTAGCCGCCTCGACAACCACATATCATTAATGTGGGTGTCGGTGTACTAGAGTAGGGGTACCCTAGTATCCCGAACTTGTGCACGGGCAGTCGCAGCATCCCGCGGCAAGGCTTGCCGGGTGACCGCCAAGATCCTCCGTGGTTCCTTTGGAGCCATTCAAGAACAAAGTGTCCAAGTCAAGAAGACAAGACCCCGGCAAGAGGAGCTTGCCGGGAAGGCCACTCAAGGCATTTCAAGGAACTTGCCGCGGCGCACCACGCGTTCCGGAAGACCCGGTGAGCGACAAGCTCCCGGACGCGACAAGACAACGACCGCGGCAAGGCGATTGCCGTGGCAAGCCACCTCTCCGCGCCCGCGCTCCAGCACATCCACCAATGTGTCGCTCTGGGGCCCTTCCAGGCGTACGTGGCGGAAGGCTGTGCAGCTAGGGACGTGCGGTGGCAAGCAGCGCTGACAAGATCGCCATCATGGCGAACGGTGGCGTCCCTGGCGGTCCCTTTTCGCACTGTTTAGGTGACACAGACGGGCATTTAAGACCCTTGTCCCCTGCCGTCAGGGTTAGGTATGATACACTGTAGCAGGTAGCTGCGCCTACCACAGCACCTTTCCATTTTTGCCCTTTACCTCCGTTGCCACCTGTCGGTAGCCCCTTGAGCATATAAAAGGAGGCCCGTGTGCAACGTAGAGGGGGGTTAGCCAGTTCGAACACTCACGCTCGGTCTTGCTAGCCGCTGGTGTGTACTGTAGCACTCCGCGCTCTCGAGCTAGAAATCAATACAAAACCACAAAGCAGGAGTAGGGTTTTACGCATCCGTGCGGCCCGAACCTGGGTAAATCGCTCGCGTGCTTCGCCTCGATTTGCTCTTCGCACGATCTCCGCCCCCGCCGAACCGAAAGGGACCCGGCCCGCCGGTCCCATAGGTGCCCGTGGATCAGTACCCCGGCATCTTTGGCGCGCCAGGTAGGGGTGCGTCGAAGTTGTGTGAACCAGATCCGGCGTTCTCGCGAGCTAGATCTTCATCATCTTCATCAACATGCCGCCGAAGAAGAAAGTTTCGGAGGCAGCTGCTCCGTCCGCGCCGAGCCAGCCACCGCCGAAGCAAACGGTTGGTGGGGCAGGCACCGGCGGAAGGACACGCGTCGACGAGGGAACTCACGGTGCTGCCAGGTCCCAGGACAAGGCTGCGCTGCCCATCGGCGGCGTAGCCGGCTCCCACAATGACCGGACACACGCCAAGACCTCGGCGTCCGTGCATGCACCGCGCCCATCTCAGGAGGCGCGGGACCGGCAGCGTCATGGTACTCACGGTACCATGCGTTCGCTAGATCAAGATCGAGCTGGTGGATCTCGGAGCGCTCAGGACCACCATGCACGTCAACCTGCTGGCGCGAGCGAGACACAGTCGCCTAGACGAGATACTGCTCCTTCTAACGTAGTTAGAAGTCCGAGCATATCCCGCTCCTCGCACCGTTCGCCACCGCCACCCGCCACCGCAGCAGAAGCTTTGGCGCGAGCTCAGCTGCTCCTAGACTACCCTCCAGCGGCGGACAAGATCGACGACTGGAGGGCCACTATCCAGAGTCTAATCGGCTTCGCCAACGGCGACACTCCACGGCAGCCGAGCACGTCTCAGCCGCGGCAAGCCAGTCAGGCACGAGCTAGAGACGACAAGACTGGTGGGGGTGCAACTACTGTGCACTCTCCACCCCGAAGGCCAAGATCGCCGACTCGCCGGGTCCACCTCGACAGCGACTCCACCGCGTCATCAGATCCGCGAGCTCGTCGCGATCAGCGCCAAGTTCTTCAAGAACGACAACAAGAAGACGCTCGTACTCGCATCAAGCGCCGGAGAGAAGCGCGGCGTCAATCAGACCAGCGCGCTGGGCCCTCTATTGACATGCATGCGCCAGGGGAACCAGGCGACTTGCCGTACGCGGTAGGTTGCCCTGCGTTCACTCGTGAGCTGCGGCAAGTCCAGTGGCCCAGTACGAAGAATTTCAAACCAGATGTACCAGAGAAGTACGACGGCAAGTCGCATCCGTCGGAGTTCCTCAGCATCTACACCATCGCGGTGCAGGCTGCTGGGGGGCGGGACGATAAGATCTCCAACAAGCTTGCTGGGGAACGTCACGCTCCGGCAGAGCCGCAGGTTCTTGCCGTAGAAGCGGATATTCCCGCAGCAGTCTCCAAGATCAACACCAAGAGCGCTGAGGAGCAAGATGCTCCGGCAAGCCCTAGGGTTTGTTCCGTTGAAGCAGAAGCTCCCGACAAGTTTTGCTCCGGCAAGCTTGTCGGGGAATGTCAAGCTCCGGCAGAGCCGCAGGTTCTTGCCGTGGAAGCGGATGTTCCTGCAGCAGTAGATTTGCCTTTAGTCCTTGTTGTCGAGCCACAAGCTCCAGCATGGGCACAGCAGATTGTCCATTTCCTTCAGACAGGAGGACTTCCCGAAAAGCAAGAAGAAGCGGAGAGAGTAGCCCGGCAGTCAAGTATGTACCAGTTTGTCGACAAGACACTGTATAGAAGAAGACTCAACGGTGTGAAATTGAAGTGTATTCCCCGGGAAGATGGAGAAAAGCTGTTGGCAGAAATACATGGAGGCATATGTGGTCACCACATTGGCGCAAGAGCACTTGTCGGTAAAGCTTTCCGGCAAGGTTTCTTCTGGCCAACAGCCCTCCAGGATGCAACTGCACAAGTAACCAAGTGTGAAGCGTGTCAGTTTCATTCCAAGCAGATACACCAACTAGCTCAAGCTCTCCAGACGATCCCTTTATCCTGGCCATTTTCGGTCTGGGGGCTCGACATCCTCGGCCCCTTTCCCCGAGCTGTCGGGGGCTTTGAGTACTTGTACGTTGCAATCGACAAGTTCACAAAGTGGCCGGAAGTGGAACCAGTGAGGAAGGTGATAGCACAGTCAGCAGTCAAGTTCTTCAGGTCGATTGTTTGCCGCTTCGGGATCCCTAACAGGATAATCACCGACAACGGAACGCAATTTACGAGCCGCACCCTCACGCAGTACGTCCAAGATCTTGGCGCCAAGGTCTGCTTCACTTCTGTTGCTCACCCGAGAAGGAACGGTCAAGCGGAGAGGGCAAATGCTGAAGTGCTGCGCGGGCTCAAGACCAGAACTTTTGACAAGCTGCACAAGTGCGGAAGAAACTGGATCGAGGAGCTGCCGGTGGTTCTTTGGTCGATCAGAACGACGCCAAATCGAGCCACTGGACAGACACCTTTTGCTCTAGTCTATGGAGCAGAGGCAGTTATCCCCACGGAACTCGTATACGGGTCACCTCGAGTGCTCGCTTATGATGAGCTCGAGCAAGAGCGGCTGCGACAAGATGACGCGCTGCTCCTTGAGGAAGACCGTCTTCAGGCTGCTGTGCGAGCTGCTCGCTACCAGCAAGCTTTGCGCCGCTACCATAGCCGCAAAGTTAGCGCCAGAAGTCTCGAGGAAGGCGACCTTGTTCTTCGGCGCGTTCAGTCCGCCAAGAATTCCAACAAGTTGACGCCGAAGTGGGAAGGCCCTTACCGGGTGAAACGAGTCACTAGGCCTGGCGCTGTCCGCCTTGAGACCGAAGATGGCATTCCGGTGAGCAACTCCTGGAACATTGAGCATCTTCGTAAGTTTTACCCGTAAGGCGCGCTTGTCGGAACCTGTTCCGGCAACCACCTTTTGTACAAGTCTTGCCGCTGTTGCATGTAATCCTTTGTACAAAGCCGGGCGCAGATCCCGTGGATAAGTAAAGCTCATGTGCTCCGCACATTTTGTCAATTTTATGCTTTCTATTTTCTGGCATATATGATCTGACACTTTGTGCAGCACCTACTCCACGGTAAGCAATAACGAGCCGTAAAGCTCCATATCTGTATTGTCTCTTCTTCCTTTTGAAAGCAAGGTTCCCCTCGCCCACAAGTTTGCCGGGGGGGAAAGGAGAAGATGATGGATGGTATGGGCCAGGCGTCGTTCAAGAAAGTTTCGCCTTGCCGGGAAGCAAACAAAAGAAAAGCTAAGTTGCCAAAGTTTGAGCAATCAATTTTTTTAAATTTTAAGTTATCTCCCTTGAACGACCACACTTTGTATGGGAAACCTGTGCGCGGAGGAACCAACTCATAGCTAGTTGCGCCCCTACTTTGTTTCGAGTCCGCTCAACAACTTAAGTGAGCTGCTAGCGCCCTTACTTTGCTTCGAGTCCGCTCAGCAACTTAAGTGAGCCGCTATCGCACTTACTTTGTTTCGAGTTCGCTCAGCAACTTAAGTGAGCTGCAACTAGTTGCGACATGGTTTCTTGCCGGTAGCGGCACCGCCAGCAGGCTGCTGACGTTCCGCACTCAGCGCTCGCGGCTCAGGTGCCTGCACCGGCAAGTTCCCTAAAAGCGTAGGGCAAAAACATACAAAGGAAGGAATCAAGTAAAGGGAGTAACGTTGCAATCATTGCCCACAATCAAGTTACATTACAAAGATAGCTTGTCGCAGCTCTAACAGATTGTTTTCATGACATGATGGGCAGCGACAAGAAAAGAAGAAATGAGCGGCCTAATCTACGCGATCGCCTTCGACCCGCTTTATCCCGCTCACCTTGTCCACAATGGGTGCGACAAGGGCCTTGAGCTCCTCCAGATCAGCTTCTGGCGGCAAGGACCTGAGGATGTTGGTGAGGCGGAGGCCCGGATTGCAGAAGGCCACCTTCATCAATACTTTCTCGAGGGCTCCTGCGCAGATCTCGCGCGAGTCGTCAGCTAGTTGCTTGGGGATCCTCTCTCGGAGTCGCTGAAGGGCCGTCTCCACGCCCTTGAAGAATAGGACGAGCTTGGCGCTGGGCTGGAGGTTGTCGTCAGAGGGATACCCAAGATCTTCCATCCCCAGCTGCGCCAGCTCCTTGTCGATATCTGTGGCGGCGTTCACCAGACTCTCCGTCCAGTGCGTCACAGTCTCCCTGAAGGTGTTCTGGGCGGTGGCAGCGCTCTCCAGCAGCGCCTTGTTGGCCTTGATCTCCTCCTTCAAGGCCGCCTCCCGCTTCTTGGCGCTGTCCAGAGTCTTGGTCAAAGTGGTTAGCTTCAACTCAAGATCCACGTTGGAGGCCTTGACGACGCTGAGCTCCTTGCCCTTCTCGGAGAGATCGGCCTCCAGCCGCGCCACCTTCGTCTTCAACTCCTCCTTGGCGGCCTCGGCGGCGGTGGCAGCGTCCTCCGCTTGCTTGAGGGCTCCGCCAAGCTTCTCCTCGCGCGAGGCAAGCTCCTCCTCGTGGGCGTCGAGATTGACCTTCCGCTGCGCCAGCTCGCCCTCTTCCGCGGCTAGCTTCATAGCGGCAAGTCACTGGCGCTCTTCGGCTTCAGCCTTCTCGAGGAGAAAGACCTTCCGCGCTTCAGCGAGCTGCTCCCGCTCCTCCGCCAGGGATCGGAGGGCTTCCCGGTGGAAACCCCCGAGCTCTTCTGCGCACTTTTCAATGTCTGCTCCCGCCTTCGTGACAAGCGCCTCGCGGGTCTCCAGCTTGGCTTGTCGCGCGCGGTAGAGCGACATCAACCTGCGCAGCAGCCGCTCTTCTTCGGGCTCGTTGCTGCTGCTGCTTGGCGCGTCGACCAGCTTCAGCCCCGCGGAGGCGAGCACTTCTCCGTCGAAGACCTCCCCCTCGACCGGCGCTCTGGAGCTTGATGCCCAGAGAAGATTGATGAAGACGTCGTCGCCGGCCTTCAAATAAGCGCCTGGCTGGGGATCCTTGGAACTTGGCGCTGCGGCTTCGGCAGATGGGTCAGCAGTCGGCGTAGCGCCTGGCGCTCCTGCGGCCTCTGGGCCGTCAGTACGATCGCCAGATTCCTCGCCAGTTGTTGCGGCGTCAGCCTTGGCGGCCTCTGCGCCGGTGGCGTCTCCAGCACCGGCAGCTTCGTCGGCGGCGACCTCTGTCTCGATCTGCTCCGCAGCGGATGGATCTGACGGCCGGAAAAGGGGAGAAGAGTCAAACAGAATCCAGCAGAAACTCATAAAGATTAAGAAAAGAAGGATCCAAGGGAAGTTTTGAAGCAAGGGGAGTACCTGCACCAGGCTCTGCGGTCGTGGTCTCCATCGTCGGGGGGCCACTGGCGCTGTCCCTCGCCGGAGAACCCTCCCTTGCCGGAGACTTCTCCCTCACCGGGAAGCCTTCCCTTGCCGGAGAATTCTCCCTTGTCGGGGGATTCTCCCTTGGCTCCTGGTGGGGCTGCTCGGCTCCTACACAAGTCAACAAGCAGATATCAGCAAAGACAAGTACCCATGCGCGCCTCGCCGCGGAAAATAATTCACACACTTACGCTGGGGGCTGCCATGGAGGAAAGTCGCCGGCTCCGGCAAGGTTGTCTCGGGCGCGCCACCTGTTGTCGTAGTGGGCTCGTCCTCGATGTTGATCACCGGGGCCTTAGCTCTCTTTGCCGCTCTCTGGGCCAGAGTCCTAAAGAGGAACAGATTCAGGGAAAAGCAAGTGAGAAACAAGACCAACAGCAAGAGTTGAAGAAATGCAAGTACAACAAGAGAAGCTTACTCTTCTTCTTCTTCCTCGTCGGAGCTTAACGCGGAGAAGTCGAAGCCTGGCGCACGCCCGGCGCGAGGAGGCGGAGGAGAAGCTTCCCTTGGCCGCTTGGCGGGAGCAGTGGCGGCGGTCTGAGACGACCCCGCTCCGGCTGTTGGCACGGCGTGAGTAGCGGCAGGGACTGAAGCGGTGGTCCGGCTAGACTCCGCTCCAGTTGCCGTCGTAGCATGAGGCGCTCCCATGGCAACGGTGTTTGCCGTGCTCGAGCGTGTCACGCGGCGTGGCGACTGTTGGCCCGCTTGCCGCTCCGCCACATCACCAACCTTGCGGAGGCGCCTTCTTGGTGGGGATGGAGGCTCTGCTTCTGGTGAGCTGTCTGAAGACGAGGTGGAAGAAGAGTCGATTTGCAACGAGCCGCTCGTGTCCTTGGCGGGCTCGCTCGGCTCGGTGTCTTGCCCGGCAAGCCCCTTCTTGCCGGCAGGCTCCCCTCGCTCGGCACGGCTTGCCGCTTCTGCTGCATCGGCCTCCTCCGCAGTGAACCCGAACTCGCCCGCGGCTGCGGCTGCCGCTGCCTCCTCCAGCCTAGTGGCGATGAGCGCCATCTCCGCATCCGTGGTGTCGCGGGTAAGGCCGTCCTTCTCGTGAGGCGGATTGGCACTTCCACCAAGTCGTCGAAGAATTGCTGCACGACCTCGTCTGCAGGCTCCTGCCAAGTTGGCACAATCCCGTGCGAGTCGCACTCCGGCATCATTGCACGGATGCGGTCGAGCGCGGAATTGTTGCACAAAGGCACGACGCCCCCCGGCAACCTGAACACCTCGGGATGCTGGGGGTCATATTTGAACAGCTCCTGCAGCATCGCGTTGAGCTCCAGGACTGTGAAGTTGTAATTGAGGCCTCGCCGCAGCCTCATGATGTCTGCCGCGTTCTTGAACTCCCAAGTGGGCCTCCCCCGTTCCTGCAGGGGGCGATGCGGCGACGAAGGAAGTCTGCGCCAACAGCGCCAACAGTAAGCCCGGCAAGCCTCAGGCGCAGGATCCTGGTGACGGCAATCTTCAGCCTGGCGTCCTCCGGAGCCATGTCACTCCAATCGCTGCCGCGTGCTACTGGGGTTCGGCGTCGGATGGTAAATGGCTGCGGGCTCTCCTCGTCAATCCAGCACCAATCAGCTCTCCACTCCTCCCACTTGCCGCGGAATTCTCCCTCCAGATAGATCTCTTTCTTGCCGGGCCTTGAGATCCAGGCAATCCCGCCGGATAGAGGCTCTCCTCTCTCTACTCGGGGTATGAAAAAGTGGCGGAAGAGGGCTACGTTGGGAAGGACTCCGACAAAGTTTTCGCAGAGGTGTGCGAAAACTGCCATTGTCAGGACGGCGTTGGGGGTGAAGTTAAGGAGATGGAATCCATAGGTGTTCATGATGTCGCAGAAGAAATCAGAGAAGGGCGGGGCAGAGCCCGCAATAGAAGAACAATGCGAAGAAGGGGTACCCATTCGGAGCCTTCTTCCAAGCGGCGGCGGGGAGAACCTTTGTGCGCGGATGCGCGCGCGTCTCCGCCGACCAGAACAGATAGTAGTTCTCCCTCAGCTCCTTCGCGCCGAGCTTGGGGGGGGGGGAAACGGACCGCTCCTTCCGCAGCGCCGCGAGCCGCTGCGCCTCGGTCGTCTTCACGGTCTTCCCCTTGTTGGCTTTTGGAGCCATGGCGGAAGTAGTGGAGGAGGTCGACGGCGTTGGTGGTGCTAGTGGCGATGGGGGGCGGAGCGCTGCTCTCTCTCTCAGCTTTGGGGAGGCAAGGGAGCGGCGGAGATTTCTGAGATTGGGAACGGCAACGGGCGAGTGGGCCAACTGCCCCTGTTTCCCCAGCTTATAAAGGAGGAGGGGGCGGACGTTCCGCATTTTCGAATAAAGAAACCCCCACGACCTCTCCCACGATGCCGCATTCAACGCGTGCCGTTCGGGGAGGGCGCGGTGGATACGGAGTGAGATACGGCGTAACCTAGGCCGCGCGTGCCCGTGCCCTGTTTTGGGCCTGGCCCAACAGCGCTCGGCACCGTGTATGGCCCAGGCCCGGGGGCTCCTGTCGGTGTACTAGAGTAGGGGTACCCTAGTATCCCGAACTTGTGCACGGGCAGTCGCAGCATCCCGCGGCAAGGCTTGCCGGGTGACCGCCAAGATCCTCCGTGGTTCCTTTGGAGCCATTCAAGAACAAAGTGTCCAAGTCAAGAAGACAAGTCCCCGGCAAGAGGAGCTTGCCGGGAAGTCCACTCAAGGCATTTCAAGGAACTTGCCGTGGCGCACCACGCGTTCCGGCAAGACCCAGTGAGCGACAAGCTCCCGGACACGACAAGACAACGACCGCGGCAAGGCGCTTGCCGTGGCAAGCCACCTCTCCGCGCCCGCGCTCCAACACATCCACCAATGTGTCGCTCTGGGGCCCTTCCAGGCGTACGTGGGGAAGGCTGTGCAGCTAGGGACGTGCGGTTTCAAGCAGCGCTGACAAGATCGCCATCGTGGCGAACGGTGGCGTCCCTGGCGGTCCCTTTTCGCACTGTTTAGGCGACACAGACGGGCATTTAAGACCCTTGTCCCCTACCGTCAGGGTTAGGTATGATACACTGTAGCAGGTAGCTGCGCCTACCACAGCACCTTTCCATTTTTGCCCTTTACCTCCGTTGCCACCTGTCGGTAGCCCCTTGAGCATATAAAAGGAGGCCCGTGTGCAACGTAGAGGGGGGTTAGCCAGTTCGAACACTCACGCTCGGTCTTGCTAGCCGCTGGTGTGTACTGTAGCACTCCGCGCTCCCGAGCTAGAAATCAATACAAAACCACAAAGCATGAGTAGGGTTTTACGCATCCGTGCGGCCCGAACCTGGGTAAATCGCTCGCGTGCTTCGCCTCGATTTGCTCTTTGCACGATCTCCGCCCCTGCCTAACTGAAAGGGACCCGGCCCGCCGGTCCCATAGGTGCCCGTGGATCAGTACCCCGACAGTGGGCGGCAGATGGACGGATGGACGACACTTGTGTCATTTGAAGGCGGAGCAATCGCCTGCACCGGGAAGCGGGGCGGGCGGCGCTGACTGTTTCGGCCGGAAAGCGCGCGCGGGCGAGGAGATGACTTTACTTGGAGAGGATGACAATGGGGACCCACCAGGTCCATAGCCTACGTATGCAAGTGCCTCCTTATTATATATATATATATGTATAAAACTATACTCCCCCCGTCTAGGTGAATAAGTCGTATTAGAAGGTGCATCACGACCTAGGTGCAAGCAGATTGGTGGAAAAGAAGAATATTTCTCTCTTCTAAACACAACATTTAATCACAGTAGTTAAGAGGATATCTTATTAGCTACCCATGCAGGCCATCGTAATTCATAGCATGCAAAGTGCTTTTATTTCTTGCCTAATAACCGCATGGACATGCCGCATGCATTGGTCCTTGCCCAAGCAAAAAAAGGGAGGAAAGGGGTTTCCACGGGAGACAACGAGGCAGAGGTGGAAGCGCTCGCTGGAGTTATTTATTTTGCTTCCCCCTCGTTTCCTAACATCACGGTCCCACACCATTGTCAACCTATGTAGTACTAGTCAATAAACGAGAGAATTGCACAAGAAGCGGCCGACAGCTGGGACCAAGCAGCTCGAGTAGTATTTGTGTTTTTGAGGTGTGAGCACTGCAGAGTTTTTCGATGTTTAGCCCAGATATTAATTTTTCTCCTCTGAACAACAACAAAAACATCGCTGCAGGTATTAACTGGGCGGGCTGTGGCCCGTCTAGCCCAGGCCAGATATCCAGCCAAGATATTAATTTTTTTCTAGCTGAAAATGGCTAGCCCATCTATACTTTTTTTAGGAATACCCAGGCAAGGTCAAGTTGTTATTCTCCGCCCCGCTGGGCTGCAAATCTTTCCTAGGAGGGAAGCATTAGGCTTAACAAGAAAATGGGCTTTAAGAAATTATAAATGGGATGTAATTATAAAAACTGGGCAGTAACTATAAAAAAATGTACCAAACACGTGATTACTTTATAAAATATTATTTTTGGATATTGAAAATTTTAATTTCATTAATTTTTGCGAGCGTAATGTTTCGTTGGATTTTTACGTAATATAAATTTATATTGAAATTGTATTTAATCTGACTAGAAATTTTGGGATAAAAATATTTCGGATCCCATCAAAATGTAGGAAATTTTATTGAATTCTGTTTTGAACGGTTGGTTGAAATGGGTTGTACTTTTAACAAACTGTAAATGGGCTGTAGTAAATTCCATTAGAATTCAAAAATGGGCTACACATTTTTACAAATCTCAAATGGGCTATAAGTTCTCTGCCACACACTTCTGGCCTTACTAAGTTGACGCGTCCCCTAAAAAACAGAGTTGACGCGTATGCAAGGCTTTGTCAACTTATAGTCAACACACGGTTCTAGCAGCAGTGGCCATTGGATGTCCATCCAACGGATGCCGTGCTTCTTCTTCAATCTCGGATATTCTAGCTTCACCCACCCAAAAAATGATTCCTTCTCCTGACATCTGGGGCGCACCGTTTTGGAAGCTGACCTGTGGGCCTACTAAGTTGACGTACTAAGGGCTTTGTCAACTTAGTCAATATAAACGATTCTAGCTGCAGTGACCGTACGATGTCCATCCAACGGCCGTAGTGCTTCTTCAACCTCTGGTCTTCTTGCTCCAGCCGCCCAAAGCAGCGCCGGTCGTGCTGCCTGCTCCTGCCTCCCGTGGCCGGCTGTGCTGCCGTGGAGGCCTCATCGCCCCTACTATTCCCACCGCTGGCCAGGCCCTGCGGCGACGGCAGCCTCACACCGCAGCCGAACGAGTGAACCCACATACTCCTCTCCGCGTGGGCATCCACTGCCGCGTCTTCGCCGTCTCCGCGTCATCCCCTTCCTAGGCCTCGCCGTCGTCCATCGCCCTGGTGCTCTCGGCGCGGCATGGTCAACGTGGAAGGAACGACTTCCATCAGACGTGGACTGTACGTGGAGAGGATGACAGCTGGGTCCACGGTGGTAGCAAGGAAGTGCCTCCTTATTACACAGAAAATAATGATTGCTCCACCTGACAGTAGGGACCCACTGGACGGGCCACCAGTATTTTGCGAAAAAAATCGTTTCCCCCTGACTGCTGGGACCCACCGGACGGGCCATCGTATTTCTCGAAAAAACGTTCCCCTCGCTGTCAGCTCAGACCCACCGGATGTGCCTCCTTATTATGCACAAAAAAATGAATACTCCCCCGGCTAGCTGGGACCCACCTTGCTGGGAGGCTGACTTGTGGGCCTACTAAGTTGACGGGGAGGAAGGGCTTTGTCAACTTAGTCAATATGAATGATTCTAGCTCCAGTGACCGTACGATGTCCATCCAACGGCCATAGTGCTTCTTCAACCTCTGGTCTTCTTGCTCCAGCCGCCCAAAGCAGCGCCGGTCATGCCGCATGCTCCTGCCTCCCGTGGCCGGCTGTGCTGCCACAGAGGCCTCACCGCCCCCTACTATTCCCACCGCTGGCCAGGCCCTGCGGCGACGACAGCCTCACACCGCAGCCGAACCAGTGAACCCTCGTAGTCCTCTCCGCGCGGGCTTCCACTATCGTGTCATCCCCTTCCTAGGCCTCGCCGTCGTCCACCGCCGTGGTGCTCTCCGCGCGACGTGGTCAACGTGGTCAAGGAACGACTTCCATCAGAAGAGCACTGTACGTAGAGAGGCTGACAGCTGGGTCCACGGCCACAGCACAGTTTTTTTGTGATTTGCCAAGTAAGTCTCTTTGTCAGGCCTGTTGGGCTGCAAATCTTTCAAGACGAGGAGAACTTTCATTCGGCTGGCCTAGAAAATGGCCCATTAGTAATGAGAAATGGGCTGTAAATTTTTAGAACACATCAAACCGACAATTAGTTTCAAATAACTTTTTTTTCATTTCAAGATTTTAAATTACATTAATTTTTATGCATGGAGAATTTGTTGGATTTTATATTGATATACATTTATTTTTAAAATCAGTTTGAATGTGAGTGAAAATTTCGGGATTAAAAACAATTTGGACCACATCGAAATATGCAAAATTTCATATAATTTTTTAACCGTTGCCACAATATGGGCTTTAATGCTAACAAAAAGAATATCGGCTCCAAAAAACCTTAAGAATTAGCAAATGGGTTGTAAATTATTAGAAATAATGGCAGATGGGCTGTATGCTGTTTTCCACAGATTTGAGGCTTTCCTAAAAAAAGGTTGATGCACAAGCACTGACTGTTGGATGTCCATCCAACGGCCGTCGTGCTTCTTCAATCTCTGCTCTTCCTGCTCCAGCCGCTCAAACAAGGGCCGGCAGGACTGCCTGCTCCCTCCTCCTCGCGGCCGGCTGTGCTATCGCGCAGGCCTTGCCGCCCGATCGTACTCCCATCGCTGGCCTAGCCATCCCTCTACTCACCCACACCAGCTATTATTCTCCGGCGACGGCAGATGAACCAGTAAACCGTCGTACAATCGTACTCCCCTCCGCGTGGGAAACAACTGCCGAGTCTTCCCTGCCTCCGTGTCGTCCCCTTCCTAGGCCTCGCCGTCATCCACTCGGCGCGGCGTGGTCAACGTGGTCAAGGAATGACTTCCATCGGACGTGGACTGTACGTGGAGAGGCTGACAGTTGGGTCCACGGCCGCAGCAAGGAAGTGCCTCCTTATTACGCGGAAAATAATGATTCCTCCACCTGACAGCTGGGACCCACCGGACGGGCCATTGTATTTCGCAAAAAAACGTTTCCCCCTGACTGCTAGGACCCACCAGCTACATCTTCGCACGCAAGGAAGTGCGTCCGGGCAAAAAAAAACGATTCGCCCCCTGACTGCTGGGACCCACCAGCTACATCTTCGCTGGCAAGGAAGTGCCTGACAGTCGGGACCCACCTGGTCGAAGCATACGTAGCGTTGTCATTCTGGTCGCGAATGTGTACATACATACTCGTCGATGTAGAGGCGCGCACGTGTCGTAGTAGAGGCGCGCACGTAGCATGTACACGTACGTACAACGGCCAGGGTGCAAGAAAGAAAATATGGCCACGTATGTGTACATACGGTGGGGTCTCAAACGCCTACTCACGCATACGTACAGCCAGGGATCGTGTACATTGCTGGGTCGGAACGGAGAAATGGCGTCGTCATCGTGTTCATGGGGAGGCAACGGAATGCGTCGTGTTCATGGGGAGGCAATGGAATGTGTCGTGTTCATCGGGAGGGCTTGGACGGAACAGGCGATGGAAACGAGGCCTGACGTACCGCACAACGGAGGAAACGGCCTTGTGTTCGACCGGCCACGTTCGAAACGGGATCCTGTTCATCGGGAGGGGTCTGGCGTACCACAAAACGGAGGAAACGGACCTCCTACGGTCAAAACGGGGGTCTTGTTGATCGGGAGGGGTGTGGCGTACCGCAAAACGGACGAAACGGACTTGTGTTGGAGCGCTACGGTCGAAACGGGGGTCCTGTTCATCGGGAGGGGTGTGGCATACCGCAAAACGGGACTCCACAGGATACTGTTCATCTCCACCGTCGACCCCTCTAGCCTCCACGAGCTACTGTTCATCCACCGTCGACCTCCTCCAGCCTCCACCTGCGGCTGTTCATCCACGGGCTCCTGTTCATCCTGCCTCCACCATGCGCTACTCCACGGGCTACTGCTCAACCAGCCCTCTCCACGGGCTCCTGTTCAACCACCCCTCCACGGGCTACTGTTCATCCTGCCCTCCACCGTTTACTGTGCATCCTGCCCTCCACGGGGTGGTCCTGTTCATCCAGCCCTCCATGGGGTCGTCTTCATCCAGCCCCAACCGGCTCGATCGATCGGGGTCCTATTCATCCAGAGGCAACACCACGGGGTCCTGTTCATCCACCCCCACCGGGAACTGTTCATCCAAACACCCCGCAACGCTCACTGTTCATCCAAAGGCAGCATCGATCGGCTTCAGTTAGCAGCAGAACCGAAGGAATAGCTCGATCGGGTTCAGTTAACATCCATCGATCGACCGCTCGGGTTCAGTAATGTGTAGCCTGCAGTGCAATCGCTCGGGTTCAGTTAGAGCCCAACGCCTCGCTCGGGTTCAGTTAGAGCCAACGCCTCGCACACACGCGCGTACGTGTACGAGAGAAACACGCATCACTCAGCCCCCGACCTCCCATCGTAACCGGGAACTCCCCGAAATTTTCCTCCCCCTCGCTTCTACCACGGTTTTTTCCGTCATGGACGTCCCAAAGAATGTCATGCAGCTGCGTCTCCGGCCCGCCCAGGACGAAAAGCCCATTTTCTGTCATGATTTTTTGTCATAGAAGTAGGAGCCCACCACATCTATGATGATACCGGGTTTTGTCACAATTATCGTCATAGAAGTGTCATATGTATGACAGATTTTTTTCGTTCGGCCCAAAATGTCACGGATGTGTCTTTTTTTGTAGTGCACGATCAGACCGGACTCGTGTTATTTTCTTCTCAAGTTGGTTCTCAACTTCAGCCTTATAGACTTTAAAGTAGTGTAGAGCCTGATCCTTAGTATTTAACAAATACACATAACAGAATCTAGTGGAATCATCAATCAAAGTCATGAAGTATTTCTTTTCACCTTTGGTCAACACACCATTCATCTCACAGAGATCTAAATGTATGAGCTCTAGAGGTGCCAGGTGTCTCTCCTTCGTAGGCTTGTGAGGCTTACGAGGTTTCTTAGCTTGCACACACGCATGGCACTTAGAGCCTTTAGCTAAAGTGAAACTCGGGATTAAATCCATCTTAGCTAGCCGCGTCATACAACCGAAATTTATGTGACAAAGACGTGAATGCCAAACCTCAGATTCGTTCACATTAGAATGAATTTGGTTCACGACTTTATTACAGAAATCCTCCAGGGAAAGGCGGAACAAACCACCAAAATCATATCCTTTTCCAACAATTAGTCCATACCGAGATACGACTACTTTGTTAGACTCAAATACTAACTTAAACCCTTCTTTACATAGAAGGGAGACACTAACGAGATTCTTCTTTATGGTAGGGACATGCTGCACGTTCTTCAGTTGCACGAGCTTTCCCGAAGTAACTTCAGATCTACCGTTCCAACACCATGAATAGAAGCATGCGAGCCATTCCCCATCAGTATGGAACAATCTCGTGCGACCTGGTAAGAAGAAAACAAAGGCATGTTAGCACACACATGAATATTGGCCCCAGTGTCAATCCACCAATCGTGGACTGACAGACTGAAAGTATGGTAAACAGATTACCATACCCAGATGCTGCATCATTGTTGCTCAAAGTGACATTCACAGACTTGGAGTCCTGTGCTAGCTTCTTATACTTGTTTGGGCACTTGTTCGCCCAATGTTCATCTGAACCACAAGTAAAGCAGCCATCTCTCTTTTTATCTTTATTCTTACCCTTCTTCTTAAAGGTAGTATTCTGCTGGACAGAGTTCTTTCCCTTGAACTTGTGGAAGTTCTTCTGCACCACATTGGCGCTAGAAGAACCCTCTGCCCCTTTCACGTGTGAGTCCTTTGCTCTCGAGTGCTGCTCACCACTAAGATGACCAATGACATCCTCAACAGAGAATTCACATCTCAAGTGCTTGAGAGAAGTAGCAAAGCTCCTCCAACTAGGAGGGAGTTTTGCAATAATGCAACCCGCGACAAACTTGTCCGGTAACTCACACTTCAGGAGCTCCAGCTCCTTAGCAATGCATTTTATCTCATGAGCCTGGTCCAATAAAGAATGGTTATCAACCATCCTGTAATCATGGAACTGCTCCATGGCATACAGCTCACTGCCATCATCAGTTGCGCCGAATTTGACTTCGAGTGCATCTCACAAGTTTTTGGCAACACCCATATGAATATAGGCGTCAACCAACTTGTCTCCAATCACACTCAGAACTGCTCCCAGAAAGATTGTGGTTGCCTCCCTAAACGCCTTCTCCTGTTCAGGAGCAATCATTTTTGTGAGGTACACACAACCAACCCAGAACACGTTCATCGCTGTGAGCCACAAGATGGTCCTAGTCTGCCAACGCTTAAAATGCGTCCCGGTAAACTTTTCCGGTTTCAGAGTAGCATCAAAGCCTTGAATCAAAAAGTGCCTAAAATAAGGTTTTTGGATTGTTGGAAATATTAGCACTTTTCGGATTAGACTTATCCATGAGTAAACAGTAAGCATGGCATAAAAGGTATGCATCTCATAGCGATACCTAAGCATACTAGCACGTACAGAACATAGAATCGAACCATCTATGAGCAGCACATATACGGCTAGCATAAGTATGAGTAAACGAGGGATGAACAGATCATACCCTCCGGTTGGCCAGGCCAACGCGGCGGCGACAGCAGCAGCCTCGGCATCGTTCGTGGCCTTCTTCTTGGAGGCGGCGTCGTCGGCCATGGTGTCAATGCAGGGGAAGTTGTGGAAGCAGAGGCGAATGAAGTTGGGGACGGACCGGGAGCAGTCGCATCGAGTCTCTCCCCGAAAACCTTATTGCCGTTCTCCCGAGCAGGATCTCGAACGGCAGGGTTCCGGAGGCACCTGCTCTCCCGACCAACCGTGCACGCGGTCGTCGGGATGGGATCACCGGAAGCAGCACAGAGAGTGGAACAGTAGCTGATGGCTAGGGTTGTACGAGAGGGAGTGAGTGAACTGAGTTAGGGTTCACTCCACTGGCCAGTGCCTTCTTATATAGGCCGTCAGGTAGATGGGCCTGGGCCAGGCCAACGACCGAGTCCGCGAACAGTGGCGCTTCCATAAGCGACTCGTTAATTTATTAACAATTAATTAACCATTCCTGAGAGGCAAAAATAAGCTTCGGCTCGGCTCATTCCCGCAACCCGCAACCCGCGGCGCGCGTGCGTCGTGACGAGGCGAGGCGGGCGGCGGAGGAGGAGGAGCGCGCGTGTACCACTCCTCTTCCCAAGTTCCCAATGGCAAGTGGTAGAGCAGCCCTTATTAAGGGGTCTCAACTCTCCTCAGCTAGCAAGGTGGGACTAAACTTCCCACCACCTGCCATCTCATACATGGGCCTCAAGATTAACCAGGGATTAGTGTCTTATATGGGCCTAAGCCCATCCATAATCCAACAAGACCTAGACACACCCTTCTCCTCCCCACCACCTGTTGCAAATAAGTAAGTCAATAATAAAACCTAAGTAATGCACGAAGATTAGCAAGTACTCCACACAAATAAGGAAGTAAATAATACTCCCTCCGTTCACAAATATAAGATGTTTCAGTTATTTCAGTATGGATTACATATGAATTTAAATGAGTGAACAAACACATTAAAATGCGTTTCTATACATCTGAATTGAAAAAAAGTTAGAAAATCTTATTATAGTGAATGGAGGGAGTAAATAATTAATGCATGATGAAAAGCATGTACTAACAAGGCTTCACGCAAATAAGGAAGTAAATAAAATGATTTTTCAATCATAAGTAAGGAAATAATGATGCTAGTTGTATACTAATCTTGATTTATTTATACCACTCTATAGTGTGAGAATTACTTGGAAGATTGGTTGTTGGATGAATTGATCCAAGGGTACAGATGTGTCAAATCCGAGTAGTGTTGGTTGTTCGATGTTCTCTTCCCTTAGTGAATTTTGCCACATGTATGTTGAAGATTTCATGCTTTGGTTTAAGCATAATATGCAAGATACACAAATCTGGAAAAATACACTCCACCTTAGTTTAGAAATCTTCTAACTTATAATTCTCCAACTTTATTATATTCTAAAAGCATTGCCATTCGTTTTTTACTTTCTTATTTACATTGCAAAATATTCATAAAAATAGCTCTAGATTGTTCTATAATTTGATTCTCCCATGTTTTTTAAATAGCTTTTTCATTCATTTTTAAAAAAATGGCTCAAGGCTATGGCAACACCTTCATGAAGTCTTGTCTTTGCAGTTGCAATATTTAGTTATTCTTATTATTTTCTAGTAAAAACAACACTATGCGAGACTTAAAAGACAAATGTGTTAGATATATTTCACGCTAGTATTATGTAGTAAATACCATGCGGCCATATAATATATTGTTGTTGTAATTAGACTTTCGATGAAATCAAATCTATAGCTTATACTTTATGTATACATGACTCCAAGAAAGAAAGCTAGGGTTTCTGCCTCTCGCCGGTGCCGCCGCATGTCCGCCTCGTCTCCGGTGGCCCTAGGGCCATGGGGGCGTGGTGGATCCTGCCAAGGGCCGGCAGGAGGGCTCCGTTTTCAGTCGTTTTTTCCTGTCTTGTTAGGGTTTGTGTCCTGTTCAGGAAGGCGAGACGGCGGCGGCTCCCTGAAGATGGAATAAAGGTCTCCCCGCCTAGCCCCCGTTCCAACGGTGCATCTAGCATCGTTGGTGGGCGTGTGGAGGTGTGTCTCCGGCGGAACTATCTTTGGTGGATTTGCTCGGATCTCGTCGTTGTTCGTCTACGTTCGTGTGTCTTCGGGTTGAATCCTTCCAACCTACGTTATTCTTCATCGGCGGTGGTTGTTGTTCTGGTGCGCTGGTCCTGTGGGGCCTTAGCACGACGACTTCCCGACTGTCTACTACAACAAGTTGTGCCCGACTCCAGCGATGGAGGGGTGATGATGGCGGCGCGCCTTCGGCTCTCTTCAGTGCTTGTAGTCGTCGCTAGGTGGTCCATGAATCTGGATGTAATTTTTATTTTTGGTGTTCGTTGTACGGCCATGATTGAAGATGAATAGATTGGAAGTTTTTCCGCAAAAAAAAGACATGTCTGAGTGTAATATGGTATGTTGATATTCGGCCATACTGTAGTTATTTGAACCCTCATCGCGCAATGCACGTGGAAATTATCAATAAACTCCATTGCATGTTTGTATAGACCCTAAAATAGTTTAAATGACCTCATTGATACTTATGAGTTGAAAAAACATATATTATATATACACTGATACATCTCCGCCGTATCTACTTTTCCAAACACTTTTGCCGTTGTTTTGAACTCTATTGCATGATTTGAATGGAACTAACCCGGACTGACGTTGTTTTCAGCATAATTGCCATGGTGTTATTTTTGTGCAGAAATAAAAGTTCTCGAAATGACCTGAAAATCAACGGAGATTATTTTTGGAATATATAAAAAATACTGGAAGAAGAATCCACGTCTGGGGTCCCACACCCTGTCCACGAGGGTGGGGGCGCGCCTACCCCCCTGGGCACGCCCCCGACCTCGTGGGCCCCCTGACGCTCCACCGACCTCAACTCCAACTCCATATATTCGTGTTCGGGGAGAAAAAAAATCAAAGAGAAGGATTCATCAGGTTTTACGATACGGAGCCGCCGCCAAGCCCTAAACTCTCTCGGGAGAGCTGATCCAGAGTCCGTTCGGGGCTCCGGAGAGGGGAATCCGTCGCCGTCGTCATCAACCTTCCTCCATCACCAATTTCATGATGCTCACCGTCGTGCGTGAGTAATTCCATCGTAGTCTTGCTGGACAGTGATGGGTTGGATGAGACTTATCATGTAATCGAGTTAGTTTTGTTAGGGTTTGATCCCTAGTATCCACTATGTTCTGAGATTGATGTTGCTATGACTTTTCTATGCTTAATGCTTGTCACTAGGGCCTGAGTGCCAGGATTTCAGATCTGAACCTATTATGTTTTCATGAATATATGTGAGTTCTTGATCCTATCTTGCAAGTCTATAGTCATCTATTATGTGTTATGATCCGTTAACCCCGAAGTGACAATAATCGGGACTATTACCGGTGATGACCGTAGTTTGAGGAGTTCATGTATTCACTATGTGTTAATGCTTTGGTCCGGTACTCTATTAAAAGGAGGCCTCAATATCCCTTAGTTTCCAATAGGACCCCGCTGCCACGGGAGGGTAGGACAAAAGATGTCATGCAAGTTCTTTTTCATAAGCACGTATGACTATATTCGGAATACATGCCTACATTACATTGATGAACTGGAGCTAGTTCTGTGTCACCCTATGTTATAACTGTTGCATGATCGATCACATCCGATATAATTATCCATCACTGATCCAATGCGTACGAGCTTTTCATATGTTGTTCTTCACTTATTTACTTTTCCGTTGCTATTGTTACAATCACTATAAAACCAAAAATATTACTTTTGCCACCGTTACCACTATTGTCATATTACTTTGCTACTAAATACTTTGCTACAGATATTAAGTTTCCAGCTGTACTTGAATTGACAACTCAGCTGCTAATACTTGAGAATATTCTTTGGCTCCCCTTGTGTCAAATCAATAAATTTGGGTTGAATACTCTACCCTCGAAAACTGCTGCGATCCCCTATACTTGTGGGTGATCAAGACTATTTTCTGGCGCCATTGCCAGGGAGCATAGCTCTATTCTTTGAGTCAGTTGGGATTTATATCTGCTTATTACTATGAAGAACTTGAAAGATCAAAGAAACAATATTTTTCCCTCAACTATGAGGGGAGGTAAGGAACTGCCATCTAGCTCTCCACTTGATTCACCTTCTATTTTGAGTAAACTTGCAACACCTACACATGCTATTGATTCTAAAAGGTCGCATGTTATTGATGATGCCACTTCTGCTTTGCATGATACTTATGATGAAACTACTACTATGCTTGATACTACTGTGCCACTTGGTGAATTTCTTGATGAACAACTTGCTCGAGCTAGAGAGAATGAAATTATTGAAACTGATAATATTGATGAAAGTGATGATGAAGATTCTCCCCCTAGATATGAATTGTCTGTTGTTCCTGAGGGTTATGTTATGGATGAAGAAACTGCTAGAGACTTCTTAGCTTGCAATGATAGATCTAATCTTAAGAAATTATTAGTTAAGCTTAAAGAAAAATCTTTGAATGCTAGAATGAAATATGACCCTGCTTTTGCTACTTCACCTATCTTTATTACTGATAAGGATTATGATTTCTCTGTCGACCCTGAGTTGATGACTTTGGTTGAATCTGATCCTTTTTATGGCTATGAATATGAAACTGTTGTGGCACATCTTACTAAATTAAATGATATATCCACCCTGTTTACTCATGATGAGAAAACTCGCTATTACTTTATCCTTAAGTTGTTTACATTCTCATTAAAGGGTGGTGCTAAAACATGGTTTAATTCTCTTGATCCTGGTTGTGTGCGTAGTCCCCAGGATATGATTTATTACTTCTCTGCTAAATATTTCCCCGCTCATAAGAAACAAGCTGCTTTAAGGGAAATATATAATTTTGTGCAAATTGAAGAAGAGAGTCTCCCAGAAGCTTGGGGGAGGCTTCTCCGATTACTTAATTCTTTGTGTGATCACCCTCTTAAGAAAAATGAAATACTTGATATCTTTTATAATGGACTAACCGATGCTTCCAGAGATTTCCTGGATAGTTGTGCTGGTTGTGTTTTTAGGGGAAAGAACTGTTGATCAAGCTGAATTGTTATTGAATAATATGTTGACTAATGAAAATAATTGGACACTTCCTGAACCAACTCCTAAGCCAACTCTGAAGAAAAGGGGTATTCTATTTCTCAGTCCTGAAGATATGCAAGAGGCAAAGAAATCTATGAAAGAAAAAGGTATTAAAGCTGAAGATGTTAAGAATTTACCACCTATTGAAGAAATACATGGTCTTGATAACCCGACACAGGTAGTAAAGGTAATTTTTCTCTATAGATTTGATGAAGGTGATATTCCTCGTAATAAGTCTGCTAGCCAATGCTTAGATGAGTTTGATAATTTTATTATTAAACAATAAAATTTCAATGCTTATGTTGGTAGAGAATTGAAACACAATGCTGATATGCTTGAACACTTGGGTGATTATATGGCTAGTGTTAAAGGTGAACTTAAACTTATTAGTAAACTTGCTTCTATGGTTACCACTCAAGTAGAACAAGTAATTAAAGCTCAGAATGATTTGCTCAATGAATTAAACAATAAGAAGAATGATAATGCTGTTAGACTTATGACTAGAGGTGGTAAAATGACTCAGGAACCTTTGTATCCCGAGGGCCATCCTAAGAGAATTGAGCAAGATTCTCAGAGAACTAATATTGATACACCTAGTCCTTCTAAGATGAAGAAAAAGAAAAACGATAGGTCTTTGCATGCTTCTAGTGAACCTGTTGTTGACACACCTGAGAATCCCAATGATATTTCTATTTCTGATGCTGAAACACAATCTGGTAATGAACCTGAAACTAGTGATAATGTTAATAAAAATTCTCATGATGATGCTCAACCTAGCAATAATAATGATGTAGAAATTGAACCAGCTATTGATCTTGATAACCCACAATCAAAGAATCAACGTTATGATAAGAGAGACTTTGTTGCTAGGAAACACGGTAAAGAAAGAGAACCATGGGTTCAGAAACCCATGCCCTTTCCTCCTAAACCATCCAAGAAAAAGCATGACAAGGATTTTGAGCGCTTTGCTGAAATGATTAGATCTATCTTTTTGCGTATGCGTTTGACTGATATGCTTAAAATGAATCATTATGCTAAATATATGAAAGATATAGTTACTAATAAAAGAAAGATATTGGAAGCTGAAATTTCCACCATGCTTGCTAATTACACTTTTAAGTGTGGAATACCAAAGAAAATTGGAGATCCAGGAGTACCAACTATACCATGCTCCATTGAAAGAAACTATGTTAAAACTGCTTTATGTGATCTTGGAGCCGGTGTTAGTGTTATGCCTCTCTCTTTATATCGTAGACTCGATTTGAATAAGTTGACACCTACTGAAATATCTTTGCAAATGGCTGATAAATCAATGGCTATACCTGTCGGTATTTGTGAGGATGTGCCTGTTATGGTTGCAAATGTTACTATTTTAACGGACTTTGTTATTCTTGATATTCCCGAGGACGATAGTATGTCTATTATTCTTGGAAGACCCTTTTTGAATACTACAGGGGATGTTATTGATTGCAACAAAGGCAATGTCACTTTTCATGTTAATGGTAATGAGCATATGGTACACGTTCCGAGGAAACAACCTCAAGTCCACAGTATCAATTCTATTGGAAAAGTTTCAACAATTACTATCGGGGGTATTGAATTTCCTCTTCCTACTATCCATAAGAAATATGATATTCTTATTATCGGGGATGTGCATATCCCCGTTGAGGTAATCTAGTGTTATTCGAAAATTCTTCAGTTTCATGTTATTCAAAATGAGTTCGTTAACAAGACCTGATCAACCTTGTTAGTGGATTTCTTTTGATGAGCATGAGATGGATGAAGTTAGAAGATACAACTCTCTGCACCCTCCTTTTACTTTCTGTTATTTATATTAAATAAAGCAAAAATAGTATTTTTCTTTCTGTTTTCTGAATTATCCATGCAATAAAAAAAATACCCCAAAAATAAAGTTCTCCAAATGCCCTGAAAGTTAAATATGATTTTTTTTCTAGAATATTTGAGAATATCTGGCACTAAGAACATAACAGGGGGAGCAGCCACGTGCCCACAAGGGTGGAGGGCGTGCCCCCTGCCTCGTGGACCCCACGTGGGTCCCCTCCACTTATTCTAGCACCCACAAACTTCGTCTTGCTCCAGAAAAAATCACTAGCCAGCTCAAACCCGAGTTCTAGCTCATCTTGCTGCCATTTTTGATTTCCTTGCTCAAAGCTCCATTCACAAAACTGCTTTGGGGGATTGTTCTTTGCTATGTGACTCCTCCAATGGCCCAATTAGTTTTTGTTCTAGTGCTTTATTCATTGCAAATTTTTGCTGCTTAGGTGACCATATTCTTGAGCTTGCATGTCAAATTTATGTGGTCAAAAGTAGTTTTAATGCATGATATGGCCTCTAGGCACTTGCAGGAGTAGTTGCTATCAATCTTGTTGAGTTTGGTTCACTTTTATTTTAAGTTACTAAAAATTCAGAAATTTTCAGAAAAAGATGAAGAGATTTTTGAGGGGCTCATCAAGCCGAAGCTCGAAGGATGAGCAAAGTGAAGAAAACAAGAAGCCCAAGTATAATCTCCCTCGTACTGCGGAGGTTCGGCCGTGTGAATGGCCTTGTGATGAGTTCTTGAAAGAGGTCCGGATTAATGAAGATTTTTATCATTTGGCTGAGAATGCAGGCCTCACCGCCTTCCTCCACGACCAGCGTGAACAATACATCTTACCCACCAATATCTTTGTGCAAAATTTTCATTTCCGTGCTAGGAGATCACCACCTTCAGTGGAATTTTATTTATATGATGAGCATAAGGAGATGTCACTTTATGATTTTTCCCGGATTTGTTTGATACCCTTTGAGGGCAGCATAGAGGAACCACATCGCAATGATGTGGAGGGATTTATTGATATGATTGCTGTAGGGGAAACGAGAATGTTTCCGATGCAAGAATCACTAGCATACATTTTCCTGTGTTATGTTACTTCACAATATTTGCTAGTAGATGCTTAATTGGTCGCGGGAACTGTGGAAACCTTAGTGCCCCTGATATTGTTATTTTGCGCCATGCCTTGTTTCAGGACACTACTTTCAATTTAGGCGCTATTGTTGCTAAACATTAAATCTGAACCGTACTAAGGGCCCCATCCTCGGAGGCATCTTTCCCTTGCGGCTTGCTGCACACTTTAACATACCTATCAGGCATTATGAGAAAGAGGAAAAGTTGCTGCCTTCTATTGCTCTAGGTTATAAGAGTATGGTAGCACATGAGTTTATTGTTAAGGATTAGAATAAGACACTCCAATATAAATTGATATTTAACAAAAAATATTGTGAGTTTATTACCTTGCCTGCGCCCTCTTTGTTTAACATTTTTTCAGGCAAGTACCTTGTTCCGCTGGAGGACATTCATGCCTACCGGAGCCAGATGTCAGCTGCAGAGCCGGAGCCACCATCTGACCCTCACCGTCAGTCCGTTTACCAGTGCAATCCGGAAGAGATCACTAGCCAGTTGCAATTTGAGGACCCTTCTCAGTACGACCCCAGCTACAATTTTGATCCATGGGCATAGACCAACTTAGGCCAAAAGCCTAAGCTTGGGGGGGGACTACATATTTCTCACCGACATTACATTCATGTTCACACACTCATGCCAGTTGTCGGTGCTCATACTTTTTCATTGTATCATCCATGCTAGTTTATTTTCTTTTTTAGCTTTCTTCTTGTGTGTTTGAAAAACCTTAAGAAAAACCAGAAAAATTAGTTGTAGCTTTTAGCTAGTTTACTTTCCATGCCTATAGTAGTAGTAATTAAAAAGAAAACCCAAAAAGATTTCTCATTCTTCTTTTGCTTGTTGGGAGCTTTCTCATGTAAATAGTTTTGTTTTGTTTTCTTTGAGGGTCGAGAGGAGAAGACCATGATGAAAATGTTGAGTGGCTCACATATGCATTATTGTTGATCTAACAAAGAGCCCATATTACCTTGTCTTCTCCCATGAATTGAATGCTTGCAGATTCCAGCTTAGTCCAATGCACGTGCACTATTATTATTTTCCACACCGTTCGGTCGTGCAAGTGAAAGGCAATAATGATGATATATGATGAACTGATTGAGATGAGAAAGCTGATATGAACTCGACATCTCTTGTTTTTGTAAATATGGTTAGTTCATCGTCCCTGATTCAGCCTATTATGAAAGAAACATGTTTGCAATGACAATTAGAGATTATAGTTGCTTATGCCATGCTTAATTAGCTAGGAGTTTATAATGGTTTACCTTGCGTGCAAACATGCTATTAAAATGGTTGTGATGTGGTATGATAGGGTGTCCTCCTTTGAACGATTCGAGTGGCTTGACTTGGCACATGTTCACGCATGTAGTTGAAACAAAATCAACATAGACTCTACCATACTTATGTTCATGGTGAATTATATCCTACTCATGCTTGCATTCGGTGTTGATTAATTTTAATGCATGTTCATGACTGTTGTCGCTCTCTAGTTGGTCGCTTCCCAGTCTTTTTCTAGCCTTCACTTGTACTAAGCGGGAATACTGCTTGTGCATTCAATTCCATAAACCCCAAAGTTATTCCATACGAGTCCACCATACCTACCTATATACGGTATCTACCTGTCGTTCCAAGTAAATTTGTATGTGCCAAACTCTAAACCTTCAAATAAACATTCTATTTTGTATGCTCGAATAGCTCATGTATCAACTAGGTCTGTCTGTATCCTCCATGCTAGGAGAGTTATTCTCAAGAGGAGTGGACTCCTCTCCTCATTCACGAGAAAATGGATGGTCACCGGGATGCCCAGTCCCATGCTCAAATCACATCAAAATAATTGCAAACAAAACTCCCTCAGGACTGTTGTTAGTTGGAGGCACCCGTTGTTTCGGGCAAGCCATGGATTGATGCTTGTTGGTGGTGGGGGAGTATAAACTTTACCATTCTTCTTGGGAACTGCCTATAATGTGTGTAGCATGGAAGATATCGAGATCTCTCGGTTGTTATGTTGACAATGAAAGTATACCACTCAAAATATTATTCATGTCTATTTCAAAATCGAGCTCTGGCACCTCTACAAATCCCTGCTTCCCTCTGCGAAGGGCCTATCCATTTACTTTTATGATGAGTCATCACCCTCTTATTGAAAAGCACCAGTTGGAGAGCACCGCTGTCATTTTCATCCATTACTGTTAGTTTACATTGAGTATGACTGTGGCTGGATCTCTTTTATCATTACAATGTCTAGTCAGTCCTTGATCTTTAAAGGTGCTCTGCATTTATGTTTTGCAGTCTCAGAAAGGGCTAGCGAGGTTATATCATATCATGATTGTTTTGAGAAAGAGTTGTAATCCGAGATTTGTTATTATTGCTCGCTAGTTGATTATGCCATTGATATGAGTAAACATGAGACCTAAATGTTATTGTGAATATGGTTAGTTCATAATCTTTGCTAAAAACTTGAATGCTTGCTTTACATATTTACAACAACAAGTGCAAACAAAGTTTGTAAAAGTTTTTCTTTATCACTTTCAGTTTATCAACTGAATTGCTTGAGGACAAGCAAAGGTTTAAGCTTGGGGGAGTTGATACGTCTCCGTCGTATCTACTTTCCCAAACACTTTTGCCCTTGTTTTGGACTCTAACTTGCATGATTTGAATGGAACTATCCCAGACAAACGCTGTTTTCAGCAGAATTGCCATGGTGTTATTTTTGTGTAGAAATAAAAGTTCTTGGAATGACCTGAACATCAACGGAGATTATTTTTGGAATATATAAAAAATACTGGAAGAAAAATCCACATCAGGGGGCCCACACCCTGTCCATGAGGGTTGGGGGTGCGCCTACCCCGCCTGGTCGCGCTCCCATGCCTCGTGGGCCCCCTGACGCTCCACCGACCTCAACTCCAACTCCATATATTTGTGTTCGAGGAGAAAAAAAATCAGAGAGAAGGATTCATTGCATTTTACGATACGGAGCCGCGCCAAGCCCTAAACTCTCTCGGGAGGGCTGATCTGGAGTCTGTTCGGGGCTCCGGAGAGGGGAATCCGTCGCCATCGTCATCATAAACCTTCCTCCATCACCAATTTCATGATGCTCACCGCCGTGCGTGAGTAATTCCATCATAGGCTTGCTGGACGATGATGGGTTGGATGGGATTTATCATGTAATCGAGTTAGTTTTGTTAGGGTTTGATCCCTAGTATCCACTATGTTCTGAGATTGATGTTGCTATGACTTTGCTATGCTTAATGCTTGTCACTAGGGCCCGAGTGCCATGATTTCAGATCTGAACCTATTATGTTTTCATGAATATATGTGAGTTCTTCATCCTATCTTGCAAGTCTATAGTCACCTATTATGTGTTATGATCCATTAACCCCGAAGTGACAATAATCGGGACCATTACCGATGATGACCGTAGTTTGAGGAGTTCGTGTATTCACTATGTGTTAATGCTTTGGTCAGGTACTCTATTAAAAGTAGGCCTTAATATCCCTTAGTTTCCAATAGGACCCCGCTGCCACGGGAGGGCAGGACAAAAGATGTCATGCAAATTCTTTTCCATAAGCACGTATGACTATATTCAGAATACATGCATACATTACATTGATTAACTGGTGCTAGTTCTGTGTCACCCTATGTTATAACTGTTGCATGATCGATCGCATCCGACATAATTATCCATCACCGATCCAATGCCTACGAGCTTTTCATATATTGTTCTTCGCTTATTTACTTTTCCGTTGCTACTGTTACAATCACTATAAAACCAAAAATATTACTTTTGCCACCGTTACCACTATTATCATATTACTTTGCTACTAAATACTTTGCTGCAGATATTAAGTTTCCAGGTGTGGTTGAATTGACAACTTAGCTGCTAATACTTGAGAATATTCTTTGGCTCCCCTTGTGTCAAAGCAATAAATTTGGGTTGAATACTCTACCCTCGAAAACTGTTGCGATCCCCTATACTTGTGGGTTATCATACACCGGTTAAAAACATGAGAATGTCTTGTTATATTTAAACTATGGGTCCTTGTCTTACTGAAATGTTAAGCTAGATGTGCTATGTCCACTGACCAGTAATAGAACTCATACATCCAGTCAGGATGCCACAAATGCATTTCCTTCCATTTTGAATGTTGTACATGAATACCTTCCAAAAGGGTGTATTTAGACATCTACACAGGCGATACATATCTTTATTAAATGGGGGTTGGTGATACCTTGTAGTGGTGGTAGTTGGTATTACAAGTTGTTTTTGGAGGTAAAATATTATTTGGACTTGTTGCAACCATCATTTTAGGGAGATCGAATGAATAATTGCCTTGTAATAGTAATAATTGCATTCCTAAAAGTAACAAAATATTCCTAGCCTACTCTTAAAAATAGTATATATATATAAAGTTCAATTCTGGTTTTTGTCACGTAAAACATAGTATTCACTTACCACAACCATTGTTTCGAGGTGACTGGATCATAATTGCCTTCCTAATAGTAATAATTGACTTCCTAAAAGCAATCAAACACTATCTCTTTCTTTCCATGGTGTCACCAGGAAAAAGCTCAGGAGAGGCTTGATACGTCTCCAACGTATCTACAATTTTGATTGTTCCATGCTATTATATTATTTGTTTTGGATGTTTTATATGCATAAATATGGTATTTTATATGATTTTTGTGACTAACCTATTAACCTAGAGCTCAGTGTCAGTTTCTGTTTTTTCCTTGTTTTAGAGTTTCGCAGAAAAGGAATACCAAACGGAGTCCAAACGGAATAAAACTATCGCGATGATTTTTCTTGGACCAGAAGACACCCAGGGGACTTGGAGTGCAAGTCAGAAGAGCCACAAGGCAGCACAAGGGTGGAGGGCGCGCCCAAGGGGGTAGGGCGTGCCCCCGACCTTGTGGGCCCCTCAGTGTCCTTTCCAAGTGACAGTAGGGGCAACAAGGCATGTATTGTATTGTTGCCATCGAGGATAAAAAGACGTGGTTTTCATCATATTTCTTGAGTTAATCCCGCTACATCATGTCATCTTACTTAATGCGTTACTCTGTTCTTATGAACTTAATACTCTAGATGCAGGCAGGTGTCGGTTGATAACCCACAAATATAGGGGATCGCAACAATTTTCGAGGGTAGAGTATTCAACCCAAATTTATTGATTCGACACAAGGGGAGCCAAAGAATATTCTCAAGTATTAGCAGCTGAGTTGTCAATTCAACCACACCTGGAAACTTAATATCTGCAGCAAAGTATTTAGTTGCAAAGTAATATGATAGTAGTGGTAATGGTAGCAAAAGGTAACAGTAGCAAAAGTAGTGTTTTTGGTATTTTGTAGTGATGATAGCAATAGCAACGGAAAAGTAAATATGCGAAGAATAATATATAGAAAGCTCGTAGGCAATGGATCAGTGATGGAGAATTATGCCGAATGCGGTTCATCATGTAACAGTCATAACCTAGGGTGACACAGAACTAGCTCCAATTCATCAATGTAATGTAGGCATGTATTCCAAATATAGTCATACATGCTTATGGAAAAGAACTTGCATGGCATCTTTTGTCCTACCCTCCCGTGGCAGCGGGGTCCTAGCGGAAATTAAGGGATATTAAGGCCTCCTTTTAATAGAGTACCGGACCAAAGCATTAACACATAGTGAATACATGAACTCCTCAAACTACGGTCATCACCGATAAGTATCCCGATTATTGTCACTTCGGGGTTAACGGATCATAACACATAATAGGTGACTATAGACTTGCAAGATAGGATCAAGAACTCCCATATATTCATGAAAACATAATAGGTTCAGATCTGAAATCATGGCACCAGGCCCTAGTAACAAGCATTAAGCATAGCAAAGTCATAGCAACATCAATCTCAGAACATAGTGGATACTAGGGATCAAACCCTAACAAAACTAACTCGATTACATGATAAATCTCATCCAACCCATCACCGTCCAGCAAGCCTACGATGGAATTACTCACGCACGGCAGTGAGCATCATGAAATTGGTGATGGATGAAGGTTGATGATGACGATGGCGACGGATTCCCCTCTCCGGAGCCCCGAACGGACTCCAGATCAGCAATCCCGAGAGGTTTTAGGGCTTGGCGGCGACTCCGTATCGTAAAACGCGATGAATCCTTCTCCCTGATTTTTCTCTCTCCGAACACGAATATATAGAGTTGGAGTTGAGGTCGGAGGAGCTCCAGGGGGGGCACGAGGTAGGGGGGCGCGCCCTAGGGGGGCAGGCGCGCCCCCCACCCTCGTGGCTAGGGTGTGAGCCCCCTTGTCTTCATCTTTTGCAGGGATTTTTTATTATTTCCGAAAAGATGTTCTGTCAAGTTTTAGGTCATTCCGAGAACTTTTGTTTCTGCACATAAATAACACTATGGTAATTCTGCTGAGAACAGCATCAGTCCGGGTTAGTTCCATTAAAACCATGCAAGTTAGAGTCCAAAACAAGGGCAAAAGTGTTTGGAAAAGTAGATACGACGGAGACGTATCAACTCCCCCAAGCTTAAACCTTTGCTTGTCCTCAAGCAATTCAGTTGATAAACCGAAAGTGATAAAGAAAAACTTTTACAAACTCTGTTTGCTCTTGTTGTTGTAAATATGTAAAGCCAGCATTCAAGTTTTCAGCAAAGATTATGAACTAACCATATTCACAATAACGCATAGGTCTCATGTTTACTCATATCAATGGCATAATCAACTAGCGAGCAATAATAATAAATCTTGGATGACAACACTTTCTCAAAACAATCATAATATGATATAACAAGATGGTATCTCGTTAGCCCTTTCTGAGACCGCAAAATATAAATGCAGAGCACCTTTAAAGATCAAGGACTGACTAGACATTGTAATTCATGGTAAAAGAGATCCAGTCTAGTCATACTCAATGTAAACTAACAATAATGAATGCAAATGACAATAGTGCTCTCCAACTGGTGCTTTTTAATAAGAGGATGATGACTCAACATGAAAGTAAATAGATAGGCCCTTCACAGAGGGAAGCAGGGATTTGTAGAGGTGCCAGAGCTCGGTTTTGAAATAGAGGTGAATAATATTTGAGCGGTATACTTTCATTGTCAACATAACAACCAAGAGATGGCGATATCTTCCATGCTACACACATTATAGGCGGTTCCCAAACAGAATGGTAAAGTTTATACCCCCCTCCACCAACGAGCATCAATCCATGGCTTGCTCGAAACAACGCGAGTGCCTCCAACTAACAAGAGTCCCATGGGGAGTTTTGTTTGCAATTATTTTGATTTAGTTTGCATAAAGCATGGGACTGGGCATCTCGGTGACCAGCCATTTTCTCGTGAGTGAGGAGCGGAGTCCACTCATCTTGAGAATAACCCGCCTAACATGGAAGATACAGACAACCCTAGTTGATACATGAGCTATTTGAGTATACAAAACAGGATATTTTTTTGAAGGTTTAGAGTTTGGCACATACAAATTATTTGGAATGGCAGGTAGATACCGTATATAGGTAGTTATGCTGGACTCATATGGAATAACTTTGGGGTTTATGGAGTTGGATGTACAAGCAGTATTCCCGCTTAGTACAGGTGAAGGCTAGCAAAAGACTGGGAAGCGACCAGCTAGAGAGCGACAACAGTCATGAACATGCATTAAAATTAATCAACACCAAATGCAAGCATGAGTAGGATATAATCCACCATGAACATAAATATCGTGAAGGCTATGTTGATTTTGTTTCAAATACATGCGTGAACATGCGCCAAGTCAAGTCACTTAAATCATTCAGAGGAGGATACCACCCTATCATACCACATCACAACCATTTTAATAGCATGTTGGCATGCAAGGTAAACCATTATAAGCTCCTAGCTAATCAAGCATGGCACAAGAAACTGTGATCTCTAGTTGTCATTGCAAGCATGTTTATTCATAATAGACTGAATTAGGAATGACGAACTAATCATATTTACAAAAAACAAAAGAGGTCGAGTTCGTACCAGCTTCAACAATTTAGTCAGGAGAAGACAAGGCAATATGGGCTCTTTTGTCAGATCAACAATTATGCATATAAGAGCCACTTCAACAATTTAATCATGGTCTTCTCCTATCGACCCCCAAAGAAAAGAAATAAAACTATTTACACGGGAAAGCTCCCAACAAGCAAAAGAAGAAAAGGAAATATTTTTGGGTTTTATTCTTAATTACTTCTACAAGCATGGAAAGTAAACTAATTAAAAGCTAGAACTATTTTTTTGGTTTTTCTTAAGGTTTATTAAACACACAAGAAGAAAGCATAAAAAGGAAAATAAACTAGCATGGATGATACAATGAAAAAGTATGAGCACCGACATCTAGCAATGAGTGTGTGAACATGAATGTAATGCCGGTGAGAAATACGTACTCCCCCAAGCTTAGGCTTTTGGCCTAAGTTGGTCTATGGCCACGGTTGGCTTGGCAGATATCCATAATAATAGTTGGGGTCGTACTGCGATGCAGCAACTATTGCCTCCTGAGCTGCAGTGTGACGGTGAGCGGCCTCCGCCCTCCTCTCGTACTCATCTGCCTCCTCTTTGGTAATAACGTATCTTCCTTTTGCCTGATAATCAAAGAAGGCAGGAGCAGGGGGAGTAATACAGACAACACGCCGTCTGTCAAAGATTAGTCGATACTGGAGAGGTGATTCACTCCTCTCAACAAACTGGTGGTGAACCATAGCATTAAAATCTAGGTAAGCGGGAGGCAATTAAATATCATCCTCACGTATGGTTACACCGAGAAAATCAGCTAAGCGGGTTGCATAAATTCCACCGAAGAAATCTCCATTAAATCTATTATTATGCAACCTACGTGCAACAATGGCTCCCAAATTATAGGATTTGTCTCCTAACACAGCACTCCTAATAATACTGAGGTCAGGGACACACATATGACATGCTTCATCTTTACCATTTATGCACCTACCTATGAAGAGAGCAAAATAATGTATAGCAGGAAAGTGAATGCTCCCTATGGTAGATTGTGTTATATCTCTAGATTCCCCCACGGTTATGCTAGCAAGAAAATCTCTAAATTCAGATTTGCGGGGTTAACTAGCACTACCCCATTGTGGAAGTTTGCAAGCAGTGGTAAAATCCTCTAAGTCCATAGTATAAGATTTTTCATACAGATCAAACAGGACAGTTGGAGAATTACGTGAAGATGAAAATTCAAACCTCCTGACAAAGGTACTGGTTAGATAGTGGTACTGGCGGCACTTTTCTTCCTCGAAGCTCACAAGATCAGCATTATGCAAATATGCGTTAAATTCTTCCTTAATTCCCGCTCGATTCATAAAATTTTCCGAAGGCCATTCACAAGGACGCACTGGAGCGTCTCTTGGTGGCTCTTCATCAGCATCATGCATTGCAAGCCTGGGCCCTTGCTTCCTTGAAGAACCACCTTGGTATATTTTCCTAAGCATATTTCTTCCTCTGAAAAATTCTGAAATTTTTAGTAACTTCAAAATAAAAGTAAGCCAAACTCAGTAATATTGATAGCAACTACTCCTACAAGTTCCTAGAGCCTATATCATGCATCAAAACTACTTGGAACCATATAAATTTGACACGCAAGCTCAAGAACATGGTCACCTAGGCAGCACAAATTTTCAATGAATAAAGCACTAGAACAAAAACTAATTGGACCAATGGAGGAGTCACATACCAAGGAACAATCTCCCCAAGCAGTTTTGTGAGAGGTGCTTTGAGCAAGGAGATCGAAAATGGCAGCAAAATGAGCTTGGATTCGATTTAAGCTGGATATTCGTGCTTGTGGGAGGAAGAAGGAGTGTGTGGGTGCAAGGATAAGTGGAGGAGGGCCACCGTGGGCCCACGAGGCAGGGGGCGCGCCCAGGGGGGTAGGGCGCGCCCCTGACCCTTGTGGCCAGGTGCCAGCTCCTCCTGCTGTGTTCTCAGTGCCAAATATTCTCAAATATTCTAGAAAAAAATCATATTTAAATTTCAGGGCATTTAGAGAACTTCTATTTTCGGGGTATTTTTATATTGCATGGATAATTCAGATAACAGATAGAAATACTATTTTATTTTATTTTATATAAATAACAGAAAGTAAAAGCGGGGTATAGAAGGTTGTGCCTTCTAGTTTCATCCATCTCATGCTCATCAAAAGGAATCCACTAATATGGTTGATCAAGTCTTGTTAACGAACTCATTCCGAATAACATGGAACCGAAGAAATTTTGAATAACTCTATGTTACCTCAACGGGGAAATGCACATCCCCAACAATAAGAATATCATATTTCTTCTTAACAGTAGGAAGAGGAAATTCAAAACCTCAAAAAATAATCGATGGAATTTTTCCAATAGAATTGATACTGTGGACTTGAGGTTGTTTCCTCGAAAAGTGTACCATATGCTCATTACCATTAACATGAAAAGTGACATTTCCTTTGGTGCAATCAATAACAGCCCCTGCAGTATTCAAAAAGGGTCTTCCAAGAATAATAGACAAAAAGGGTCTTCCAAAAATCGTCCTCGGGAATATCAAGAATAACAAAGTCCATTAAAATAGTAACGTTTGCAACCACAACAGGCACATCCTCACAAATACCGATAGGTATAGCAGTGCTACCTCTAGCGCACTGCGTTGGTTTTCCCCAAAGAGGAAGGGATGATGCAACAAAGTAGCGTAAGTATTTCCCTCAGTTTTTGAGAACCAAGGTATCAATCCAGTAGGAGGCTATGCGCGAGTCCCTCGTACCTGCACAAAACAAATAAATCCTCGCAACCAACGCAAATAGGGGTTGTCAATCCCTATAGGGCCACTTACGAGAGTGAGATCTGATAGATATGATAAGATAATATTTTTGGTATTTTTATGATAAAGATGCAAAGTAAAATAAAGGCAAAGTAAATAGTAGAGGAAATAACTAAGTAGTAGGAGAACAATATGATAAAGATAGACCAGGGGGCCATAGGTTTCACTAGTGGCTTCTCTCGAGAGCATAAGTATTCTACGGTGGGTGAACAAATTACTATTGAGTAATTGACAGAATTGAGCATAGTTATGAGAATATCTAGGTATGATCATGTATATAGGCATCATGTCCGAGACAAGTAGACCGACTCCTGCCTGCATCTACTACTATTACTCCACTCATCGACTGCTATCCAACATGCATCTAGAGTATTAAGTTAAAAACAGAGTAACGCCTTAAGCAAGATGACATGATGTAGAGGGATAGACTCATGCAATATGAAGAAAACCCCATCTTGTTATCCTCGATGGCAACAATACAATACGTGCCTTGCTGCCCCTACTGTCACTAGGAAAGGACACCGCAAGATTGAACCCAAAGCTAAGCACTTCTCCCATTGCAAGAAAGAACATTCTAGTAGGCCAAACCAAACTGATAATTCGAAGAGACTAGCAAAGATAACCAATCATACATAAAAGAATTCAGAGAAGATTCAAATATTATTCATAGATAGACTTGATCATAAACCCACAATTCATCGGTCTCAACAAACACACCGCAAAAAGAAGATTACATCGAATAGTTCTCCACAAGAGAGGGGGAGAACATTGTATTGAGATCCAAAAAGAGAGAAGAAGCCATCTAGCTAATAACTATGGACCCGTAGGTCTGAGGTAAACTACTCACACTTCATTGGAGGGGCTATGGTGTTGATGTAGAAGCCCTCCGTAATCGATGCCCCCTCCGGCGGAGCTCCGAAACAGGCCCCAAGATGGGATCTCGTGGATACAGAAAGTTACGGCGGTGGAATTATGGTTTTGGCTCCGTATCTGATCGTTTGGGGGTACGTGGATATATATATATATATAGGAGGAAGGAGTACGTCGGTGGAGCAACAGGGGGACCACGAGGGTGGAGGGCGTGTGAGGGAGTCCTGGATTAGGAGGTGTTCGGGTAGCCGGACTATACCTTCAGCCGGACTCCAGGACTATGAAGATACAAGATTGAAGACCCCGTCCCGTGTCCGGATGGGACTTTCCTTGGCGTGGAAGGCAAGCTTGGCGATGCGGATATTCAAGATCTCCTACCATTGTAACCGACTCTGTGTAACCCTAACCCTATCCGGTGTCCATATAAACCGGAGGGTTGTAGTCCGTAGGACATCAACTCCATATACAACAATGATACCATAGGCTAGCTTCTAGGGTTTAGCCTCCTTGATCTCATGGTAGATCTACTCTTGTACTACCCATATCATCAATATTAATCAAGCAGGAGTAGGGTATTACCTCCATCGAGAGGGCCCGAACCTGGGTAAAAACATCGTGTCCCTTGTCTCCTGTTACCATCCGGCCTTGACGCACAGTTCGGGACCCCCTACCCGAGATCCGCCGGTTTTGACACCGACATTGGTGCTTTCATTGAGATTTCCTCTGTGTCGTCGCCTTTAGGCCCGATGGCTCCCTTGATCATCAGCAACGATGAGGTCCAGGGTGAGACTTTTCTCCCCGGACAGATGTTCGTCTTCGGCGGCTTCGCACTGTGGGCCAATTCGCTTGGCCACCTGGAGCAGATCGAAAGCTACGCCCCTGGCCATCAAGTCAGGTTTGGAAGCTTAAACTACACGGCTGACATCCGCGGAGACTTGATCTTCGACGGGTTCGAGCCACGACCAAGCGCGCCGCACTATCTCGAGGGGCATGATCTAGCTCTGCCTCCGGACAGTGTCCTGGAGGCCGCACACGCACCGGTTCCGACCCCTAACTCGGAGCCTATTGCGCCAATCGAGGATGAGCGGTTGGACGTCACCTCGGGGGCTGCGATCTCAAAGGCGATTGAGCCGAGCCAGCCCCGCACTCTGCATGACCCGTGACTCCGAGGATCCGGACTCCTCCCCGGACTCCGAACCCCCCGCGCCCCTGCCAATCGAATCCGATTGGGTGCCGATAATGGAGTTCACCGCCGCGGACATCTTTCAGCACTCACCTTTTGGCGACATCCTAAATTCTCTCAAGTCTCTCTCTTTATCAGGAGAGCCCCGGCCGGATTACGATCAGCGAGGATGGGATACGGACGATGAAGAAGTTCAAAGCCCACCCACCACCCACTTTGTAGCCACTGTCGACGATTTAACCGACATGCTTGACTTCGGCTCCGAAGACATCGACAGTATGGACGACGATGTAGGAGACGAACAGGAACCAGCACCTATAGGGCGCTGGAAGGCCACCTCGTCATATGACATATATATGGTGGATACTCCAAAAGATGGAGATGGCGATGGAACAGCGGGGGATGACACCTCTAAGAAACAGCCAAAGCGCCGGCGTCAGCGGCGCCGCTCTAAATACCGCCAAAGCAAAAATGGTGATTCTGGCACAGGAGATAATACTACCCCGGATAGCGCCGAAGAACACCCACCCCAGCAATATTCAGCACAGGAAGATGGAGAAGCCAGCCCTCATGAGAGAGCGGCAGACCGAGAGGTTGAGGATGATAACTATATGCCTCCCTCCGAAGACGAGGCAAGCCTCGATGACGATGAATTCGTCATACCATCAGACCCCGCCGAACAAGAGCGTTTTGAACGCAGGCTTTTAGCCACGGCAAGCAGCCTCAAGAAAAAGCAGCAACAACTTAGAGCTGACCAAGATTTGCTAGCTGACAGATGGACTGAAGTCCTTGCGGCCAAAGAGTATGAACTCGAACGCCCCTCCAAGAGTTACCCAAAGCGCAGGCCGCTACCCCAATCAGAGGAGGAAGCACCTACATCACTAGCGCACGACATGGCAGACCGGCCACCTTGCGGCCGCGACAGAGGGGCCTCTCGGCCCTCCACCCAAGCCATGCCCCGACGCCGCGTAACTAAGGCACGGGAAAATGCGCCAGACCTGCGAGACGTACTAGAGGATAAGGCAAGACAAACAAGATCGATCTACGGATCGCGCAGGCGCCCTACGGCACGTGACGATGATCATCACTCCGGATACAACAAATCCGGCCGGGCCAAACACAACAGACATAGCTCTTCCGAGCTGCGTCGTGATATAGCCCAATACAGAGGCACCACACACCCGCTATGCTTCACGGATGAAGTAATGGATCATAAAATCCCAAAGGGTTTCAAACCCGTAAACATCGAATCATACGATGGCACAACAGATCTAGCAGTATGGATCGAGGATTATCTCCTTCACATCCACATGGCACGCGGCGATGATCTACACGCCATCAAATACCTCCCGCTCAAACTTAAAGGACCAGCCCGACATTGGCTTAACAGCTTGCCAGCAGACTCAATCGGTTCTTGGGAGGACCTGGAAACCGCATTCCTCGACAACTTCCAGGGCACTTACGTGCGACCACCGGATGCCGACGACTTAAGCCACATAATTTAGCAGCCAGAGGAATCGGCCAGGCAATTCTGGACACGATTCCTAACAAAGAAAAACTAGATAGTCGAATGTCCGGACGCAGAGGCCCTAGCAGCCTTCAAGCATAACATCTGCGACGAGTGGCTTGCCCGGCACCTGGGACAGGAAAAGCCGAAATCTATGGCAGCCCTCACGACACTCATGACCCGCTTTTGCGCGGGAGAAGACAGCTGGCTAGCTCGCAGTAACAACTTATCAAAGAACCCTGGTAATTCGGATACCAAGGACAAAAGTGGCAGGACACGTCAGAATAAGCAAAAACGCCGTGTTAGCAGCGACAACAATGAAGACACGGCAGTCAATGCCGGATTCAGAGGCTATAAATCCGGTCAGCGGAAAAAGCCATTCAAAAAGAATACTCAAGGCCCGTCCAGTTTGGACCGAATACTCGACCACTTGTGCCAGATACATGGCACCCCCAAAAGGCCAGCCAATCACACTAACAGGGATTGTTGGGTGTTCAAGCAGGCAGGCAAGTTAAGAGCCAAAAACAAAGACAAGGGGCTGCACAGTGACGACGAGGAGGAGCCCAGGCCGCCGAACAACAATGGACAGAAGGGTTTTCCCCCACAAGTGCGGACGGTGAACATGATATACGCAACCCACATTCCCAAGAGGGAGCGGAAGCGTGCGCTATGGGACGTATACGCGATGGAGCCAGTCGCCCCAAAGTTCAACCCATGGTCCTCCTGCCCGATCACTTTTGATCGAAGGGACCATCCCACTAGCATCCGTCATGGCGGCTTCGCCGCATTGGTTCTCGACCCAATCATAGACGGATTTCATCTCACAAGAGTCCTCATGGACGGCGGCAGTAGCCTGAACCTGCTTTACCAGGATACAGTGCAGAAAATGGGTATAGATCCCTCAAGGATTAAGCCCACAAAAACGACCTTTAAAGGCATTATACCAGGTGTAGAAGCCAACTGTACAGGCTCAGTAACACTTGACATGGTCTTTGGATCCCCGGACAATTTCCGAAGTGAAGAGTTAATCTTCGATATAGTCCCGTTTCGCAGTGGCTATCACGCCCTGCTCAGACGAACCGCATTCGCAAAGTTCAATGCGGTGCCGCACTATGCATATCTCAAGATCAAGATGTCAGGCCCTCGAGGAGTAATCACGGTCAACGGAAACACCGAACGCTCCCTCCGTACAGAGGAGCACACGGCGGCTCTCGCAGCAGAAGTACAAGGTAGCCTTCTTAGGTAATTCTCTAGTCCGGCCGTTAAAAAGCCAGACACTGCCAAGCGCGCCCGGAGTAATCCATAGCAGGACCGCCTGGCACGCTCTGAGCAAGCGTAGCAATGCGGCCCCAACCCCAGCTCTCGCGACATAGCGAAACCAGTGCCTCGCGTACATAACTACGCCCTTGAAATACCATGGGCACAGGGGAAGGGGCACAATAACGGCACGCCCAAAATACGGCATAAAACATACTAGGGGCTACTGGATTTTTTTTATTTTTTTCTTACTTTCAGGACTCCATACTTCAGACGACCTGTACGGCAATTCGACTGCCGCACAAACGATGCAAGATCCAGGGAGGCAGACAAGCCATGCCGCATTATGGAACTCCCAGGTGGTCTCTGTTATGAGCAGTATACCTGTTTTGAATACAATTCCGCGGCCTGCCCCTGGTCAGGACATGTTAAATAGTCCAATATATTTTTGCTTATCGCACTATTTATATCGTTCGGCTTTGATAAATAGCCTCTCTATAAACAATGTATAGCTTTTTGTCTATTTTTTGCATTATCCTCTTTTCGCATATATGTTTATTAAATGACATGATTGCACCCGTACACCATGGTATGGCAAACACGCCAGGGGCTTCAGTACCCCTCATTATGGTGTGAGAAGTCCGTACACTTTCACAAGTGCGGCACCCCAAACTTATAGCACTATATGCATTGGCTCCGAATCATGATTTGGGTCAATAGTTGGGTTTGCCCGGCTCCTATGTTTTGGTGCCTTACGTTCCGCTATATCGGCTAAGGTAGCACTAGGAGAACCACTGCGATTGTGCCCCGGTTCAGCTGGGTTAAGCACCTCAGTGGAGAAAGCTAAAACTGACTGTCATGATGAGGCGAGAGACCGGTCGCTGTTCGAGAGGATTTCGAGTCCCTAAAGACTTATGCCGCTTCGAGCGAGGAGCTGGCTTTGTCCGGCCAAGGCGTGGATAGCGCCCCGAACTCGGTCTTCCGAACTAGGGACTTTGCTGAAATTTAAAATTATAGAGTTCTATGGCTAAGTGAGAGTGTTCAAGCATTATAGTCCGATTGCCTGGTTCGTTGTGCTGAGCGCCTCCCTCGAAGGACCCAACTATGGGAAAAAGAGCACTCAGGTTTATCCCGAACACCCCAGCACTAGTGGCATGGGGGCAGAAGCCGACGACTAGCCATCTCTCAATTTTTGATAAACGGCTGCACAGAAAGTAATATTTTAAATTCAATAAGCATCGCTTAGTGCATATGAACAAGTTTTCAGCGCACAGGATAAACATGAGCGAGTTCATTCAAAAATCACATCCTTGGTACATTCATCCGCCACAAGGCGGGCACCTGCAAGAACATCCTTGTAGTAGTTCTTGCGCTTGCGATGCTCCTTCCCCGGCGGCGGCCCGTCCTTCACAAGCTTCTCACCGTCCAGCTTACCCCAGTGCACCTTTGCACGGGCAAGGGCCCGACGGGCACCTTCGATGCAGACGGAGCGCTTGATGACCTCGAGCCTCGGACATGCCTCCACCAGCCGCCGCACCAGCCCGAAATAGCTCCCAGGCAGGGCCTTTTTGGGCCACAGCCGAACTATGAAGCCCTTCATGGCTTGTTCGGCCGCCTTGTGGAGCTCGACCAGCTGTTGCAGCTGGTCGCTCAAAGGCACAGGGCGTCCGGCCTCAGAATACTGAGACCGGAACACCTTCTCTGTCGAGCTGCCCTCTTCAGCTCGGTAGAATGCGACGGCGTCAGATATGATGCGGGGAAGATCTGCGAATGCCCCTGGAGAGCTCCGGATTCGGGTAAGTAACAAGTAGTTTACTTTTATATTTCTGCTTTGCATAAAGAATGCCTTACCCACTGCTATCTTCCTCATCTCCTCCAACTCTCGGAGGGCCTTTTGGGCTTCGGCCTTGGCAGACTTGGCAGTCTCAAGGGCCGTCGCGAGCTCGGATGCTTGCGCCTTTGACTCAAGCTCCAAACTCTCATGTTTTTTCATGAGAGCCTGAAGCTCTTGCTGCACCTCGCCGACCTGAGCCCCAAGTCTGTCTCGCTCGGTGCACTCCGCGGCCGTTTTCTTTTCGGCCTCAGACAGCGCCTGCTTAAGGGTCGCCACTTCAGTCGTGGCCCCTACAATAAGCAGTACAATCCTGTTATCTTTTTTGCAATCACGCCTTTTTATAGGAACTTTTTCTGTAAGGTATTTCTTACCTTCTTTCTCCTTGAGCCGCCGCTTGGCAAGGCCGAGCTCTTGCTCGGTCCGCTCGAGGTCCTGCTTCAGGACACCCACCTCCGCAGTCAGTGCGGCGGTGGATAGCAGCAAAGCCTGCAGACGCATATTGACTCTTTTTTGTTAGACTCCTGCGATATTTAATAGATCCTCTATTCGGCTTTTCTTTCCGAACGCCAAACAGAGCATCAGGGGCTACTGTCTATGCGGTAATATTTTTACATATTTTTACTTACCTCGAAGCCTGTTAGAAGGCTAGTGCAAGCTTCAGTCAGTCCGCTCTTGGCGGACCGAACCTTCTGGATCACCGTACTCATAATAGTACGGTGCCCCTCGTCGATGGAGGCGCCGTCAAGCACCTCCAGCAGATTGTCCGGCACCTCCGGTTGGACGGAGGCCGCCGGCTCAGAAGGCTTGCTCCTCTTGGAAGGAGTTCGCCTACCGTGGTCCGGAACTGTGGAAGATTCCAACGCGGTGTCCGGCACAAAGCCGGACTTGGAACCCTAGGGGGCCTTATCCCCTTCACTCCTGGAGTCCGGGAGGTTGCCTCGCGGCTCCTCCGGGACCACCTCCTCCTGCCCCGGAGCTTGTCGCGACGCCACTTCGGCGTCGTCTGCAGTGCGGGGGGACACAGCGGGCGGAACTGAGTTCACGTCCAATGAGTCCAGGGAGCCGCCCGACGATTCGTTGAATTCGGCCCGGGGTGGGCTGCATAATTACGTTCGACATTAGGGAAAGCTGTGCAACAAAGGAGCATCATGAGTTACTCTGATATCCGAACTTATGATTTCGCCGGACGCTTGGCCCTGTTTGGCCACTCCTCTTCGTCCTCTTCGGCGTCGGGGGAGTAGTCCGGTGGAGGGGTCTTCCTTTTCCTAGACCCCTCGGCCTCCCCCGTTGGGGCGGCCTTCCTCTTCTCTCCTCCCTCCGCTGGGGGGAGAGTTTTCTTCTTCCTCCTCCTTGTTTTCACGGGAAGAGGGTGTCTCGGACTCGTCGGATGACGAGTCCGACACCACCACGTTACGGGCACTCTTTCGAGTCCCCGTGGTCTTCTTCTTGGCCTTCTTCTCCGGCACCACATAAGGCGCCGGAACCAGCAGCTTCACCAGTAGAGCTGGGGCTGGGTCTTCGGGCAGCGGAGCCGGACAGTTAATCGGTCCGGATATCGCCCGCCAAGCCTGTCAAAGGTAAGGGAGTTTAGATCCTGCATAGAGTCAAACTATGAAAAAAGCTTAACATCCTGTAAAAGGTGAAGATAGCTTACCTCGCTAGCGTGACGCTGCGAGCTGTATCCGCGGTCCTCGGAAGCGGATGCGGGAGCCTCGGCGCCCTTGAATAGCACCTTCCAGGCATCTTCGTACGTCGTGTTGAAGAGCCTGCTAAGGGTTTGGTCCTGCGCCGGGTCGAACTCCCACAGATTAAAATCCCGTTGTTGGCACGGGAGGATCCGGCAGACGAGTATAACCTGGATTACATTAACAAGCCAGATTGGCTTGTTCACTAGGGACTGGATGCACGTTTGCAATCCGGTCACCTCTTTTTCGTCACCCCACGACAGGCCCGTCTCTTTCCAGGACATAAGCCGCGTGGGGGGTCCGGATCAGAACTCAGGGGCTGCGATCCAGTTCGGATCGCATGGCTCGGTGATGTAAAACCACCCGGATTGCCACCCCTTTAGGGTCTCCACAAAAGAGCCCTCGAACCATAGGACGTTGGCCATCTTGCCCGCCATGGCGCCTCCGCACTCCGCTTGGCTGCCGTGCACCACCTTGGGCTTGACGTTGAAGGTCTTGAGCCAGAGGCCGAAATGAGGGCGGACGTGGAGGAAAGCCACGCACACGATGATAAATGCCGAGATGTTGAGGATGAAGTTCGGGGCCAGATCGTGGAAATCTAGGCCGTAGTAGAACATGAGCCCCCGGACAAATGGGTGAAGTGGAAAACCCAGTCCGCGGAGGAAGTGGGGAAGAAATACTACCCTCTCATGGGGCCTCGGGGTGGGGAGAAGCTGCCCCTTTTCGGGAAGCCGGTGCGCGATGTCCTTAGACAGGTATCCGGCCTTCCTTAGCTTCTTGACTTGGCCCTCCGTAGCGGAGGAGACCATCCACTTGCCTCCCGCTCCGAACATTGCTGGAGAAGGTTGAGGTGGGAAGTGCGGGCTTGGGCGCTGGAGCTCGAGCGCGCAGGAGATGGATAGGCAAAGGAGGAAGAAGGCGTAGGTAAAAAGGTGGATCCTTATCCCCTTATATGGGAGGATGCGGTTGTGCGTCCCCACCAGCCTAGTAAAACTCGCTTGCCTCCCAAGCGCCGTGATAAATGGCGTGGTTGGGTTACCCACGTCCGTATTGATGAGAATCCCGTAAAAGGGGTACACGATCTCTGCTTTGACAAGACGTGCCAAGGAAACCGCCTCGCAAAACGTGCTGAGGTGGAAAAGTAAAAACGATTCGAGTAAAGGACTTGGCCGTAGTGTGATGACCCACTGCGGAATACGTCAGTAGATTTGATTTGTGTTAATATTATTCTCTCTATGGCAACATGTGGAAACTTATTTTGCAGAGCCGGACACTACCCTTGGTGTTTACAATCTTCTATGAAGGACTTGGAGGAGGAACCCGCCTTGCAATGCCGAAGACAATCTGCGCGCCGGACTCGTCGTCATTGAAGCCAGGTTCAGGGGCTACTGAGGGAGTCCTGGATTAGGGGGTGTTCGGGTAGCCGGACTATACCTTCAGCTGGACTCCAGGACTATGAAGATACAAGATTGAAGACCTCGTCCCGTGTCCGGATGGGACTTTCCTTGGTGTGGAAGGCAAGCTTGGCGATGCGGATATTCAAGATCTCCTACTATTGTAACCGACTCTGTGTAACCCTAACCCTATCTGGTGTCTATATAAACCGGAGGGTTGTAGTCCGTAGGACATCAACTCCATATACAACAATCATACCATAGGCTAGCTTCTAGGGTTTAGCCTCCTTGATCTCGTGGTAGATCTACTCTTGTACTACCCATATCATCAATATTAATCAAGCAGGAGTAGGGTATTACCGCCCTCGAGAGGGCCCGAACCTGGGTAAAAACATCGTGTCCCTTGTCTCCTGTTACCATCCGGCCTTGATGCACAGTTCGGGACCCCCTACCCGAGATCCGCCGGTTTTGACACCGACAGCGTGCCTGGTGGGGGTGGGCGCGCCCCCCTACCTCGTGGCCTCGCGTTTCCTTTCTTGACGCGGGGTCCAAGTCTCCTGGGTCTTATTCATTGAGAAAATCACGTTCCCGAAGGTTTCATTCCATTTGGACTCCGCTTGGTATTCCTTTTCTTCGAAACCCTAAAACAGGCAAAAAAACAGCAATTCTGGGTTGGGCCTCCGATTAATAGGTTAGTCCCAAAAATAATATAAAAGTGGATAATAAAGCCCAATAATGTCCAAAACAGTAGATAATATAGCATGGAGCAATCAAAAAGTATAGATACGTTGGAGACGTATCAAGTGTTGGGGAACGTAGCAGAATTTTAAAATTTTGTACGCATCACCAAGATCAATCTATGGAGTCATCTAGCAACGAGGGAGAGAGGAGTGCATCTACATACCCTTGTAGATCGCGCGTGGAAGCGTTCAAGAGAACGGGGTTGATGGAGTCGTACTCGTCGTGATCCAAATCACCGATGACCTAGCGCCGAACGGGCGGCACCTCCATGTTCAACACACGTACGGTTGGGAAGACGTCTCCTCCAACTTGATCCAGCAAGGGGGAAGGAGAGGTTGATGAAGATCCAGCAGCACGACGGCGTGGTGGTGGAAGCAACGGTGATCTCGGCAGGGCTTCGCCAAGCACAGGGAGACGGAGGAGTGTCACGGGAGGGAGAGGGAGAGGCCAGGGGCTAGGGTGCGGCTGCCCTCCCTCCCCCCCACTATTTATAGGACCCCTAGGGGGGGCCAGCCCTAGGAGATGCCATCTCCAAGGGGGGCGGCGGCCAAGGTGGTGGCTTGCCCCCCCAGGGCAAGTGGGGCGCCCCCCACCCCTAGGGTTTCCAACCCTAGGTGCAGGGGGAGGCCCATGGGGGGCGCACCAGCCCACTAGGGGCTGGTTCCCCTCCCACTTCAGCCCATGGGGCCCTCCGGATAGGTGGCCCCACCCGGTGGATCCCCGGGACCCTTCCGGTGGTCCCGGTAGAATACCGATTACCCCCGAAACTTTCCCGATGGCCGAAACTTGACTTCCTATATATAAATCCTCACCTCCGGACCATTCCGGAACTCCTCATGACGTCCGGGATCTCATCCGGGACTCCGAACAACTTTGGGGTTACCGTATACTAATATCTCAACAACCCTAGCGTCACCGAACCTTAAGTGTGTAGACCCTACGGGTTCGGGAGACACGCAGACATGACCGACACGACTCTCCGGTCAATAACCAACAGCGGGATCTGGATACCCATGTTGGCACCCACATGCTCCTTGATGATCTCATCGGATGAACCACGATGTCGAGGATTCAATCAATCCGTATACAATTACAATTCCCTTTGTCAACCGATACGTTACTTGCCCGAGACTCGATCGTCGGTATCCCAATACCTCGTTCAATCTCGTTACTGGCAAGTCACTTTACTCGTACCGTAATGCGTGATCCCGTGATCAACCACTTGGTCACATTGAGCTCATTATGATGATGCATTACCGAGTGGGACCAGAGATACCTCTCTGTCATACGAAGTGAAAAATCCCAGTCTCGATTCATGCCAACCCAACAGACACTTTCGAAGATACCTGTAGTGTACCTTTATAGTCACCCAGTTACGTTGTGACGTTTGGCACACCCAAAGCACTCCTACGGTATCCGGGAGTTGCACAATCTCATGGTCTAAGGAAAGGATACTTGACATTCGGAAAAGCTACAGCAAACGAACTACACGATCTTTGAGCTATGCTTAGGATTGGGTCTTGTCCATCACATCATTCTCCTAATGATGTGATCCCGTTATCAATGACATCCAATGTCCATAGTCAGGAAACCATGACTATCTTTTGATCAACGAGCTATTCAACTAGAGGCTCACTAGGGACGTGTTGTGGTCTATGTATTCACACATGTATTACGATTTCCGGATAACACAATTATAGCATGAATAATAGACAATTATCATGAACAAAGAAATATAATAATAACCATTTTATTATTGCCTCTAGGGCATATTTCCAACAGTCTCCCACTTGCACTAGAGTCAATGGTCTAGTTACATTGTGATGAATCGAACACCCATCCAGTTCTGGTGTTGATCATGTTTTGCTCAAGGGAGAGGTTTAGTTAACGGATCTGCCACATTCAGGTCCGTATGTACTTTACAAATCTCTATGTCTCCATTTTGAACACTTTCACGAATGGAGTTGAAGCGATGCTTGATATGCCTAGTCTTCCTGTGAAACATGGGCTCCTTGGCAAGGGCAATAGCTCCAGTGTTGTCACAGAAGAGAGTCATCGGGCCCGACGCATTGGGTATGACTCCTAGGTCGGTAATGAACTCCTTCACCCAGACTGCTTCTTGTGCTACCTCCGAGGCTGCCATGTACTCCGCTTCACATGTAGATCCCGCCACAACGCTTTGCTTGCAACTGCACCAGCTTACTGCCCCACCATTCAAAATATACACGTATCCGGTTTGTGACTTAGAGTCATCCAGATCTGTGTCGAAGCTAGCATCGACGTAACCCGTTACGATGAGCTCTTCATCATCTCCATAAATGAGAAACATATCCTTAGTCCTTTTCAGGTACTTCAGGATATTCTTGACCGCTGTCTAGTGTTCCATGCTGGGATTACTTTGGTACCTTCCTACCAAACTTACGGCAAGGTTTACATCAGGTTTGGCACACAGCATAGCATACATGATAGACCCTATGGCTGAGGCATAGGGGACGACACTCATCTTTTCTCTATCTTCTGCCGTGGTCAGGCATTGAGCCGTGCTCAATCTCGTACCTTGCAATACAGGCAAGAACCCCTTCTGTGACTGATCCATTTTGAACTTCTTCAATATCTTGTCAAGGTACGTACTCTGTGAAAGACCAATGAGGCATCTCGATCTATCTCTATAGATCTTGATGCCTAATATATAAGCAGCTTCTCCAAGATCCTTCATTGAAAAACACTTGTTCAAGTAGGACTTTATGCTTTCCAAGAATTCTATATCATTTCCCATCAACAGTATGTCATCCACATACAATATGAGAAATGCTACACAGCTCCCACTCACTTTCTTGTAAATGCAGGCTTCTCCATAAGTCTGCGTAAACCCAAACGCTTTGATCATCTCATCAAAATGAATGTTCCAACTCCGAGATGCTTGCACCAGCCCATAAATCGAGCGTTGGAGCTTGCACACCTTGTCAGCATTCTTAGGATCGACAAAACCTTCCGGCTGCATCATATACAATTCTTCCTTAAGGAAACCATTAAGGAATGCCGTTTTGACGTCCATTTGCCATATCTCATAATCATAGAATGCGGCAATTGCTAACATGATTCGGACGGACTTCAGCTTCGCTACGGGTGAGAAAGTCTCATCATAGTCATCCCTTGAACTTGTCGATAACCCTTAGCGACAAGCCGAGCTTTATAGATGGTCACATTACCATCCGAGTCTGTCTTCTTCTTAAAGATCCATTTATTTTCTATGGCTCGCCGATCATCGGGCAAGTCAGTCAAAGTCCATACTTCGTTTTCATACATGGATCCTATCTCGGATTTCATGGCTTCCAGCCATTTGTCGGAATCCGGGCCCGCCATCGCTTCTTCATAGTTTGAAGGTTCACCGTTGTCTAACAACATGATTTCCAAGACAGGGTTGCCGTACCACTCTGGTGCTGAACGTGTCCTCGTGGACCTACGAAGTTCAGTAGCAACTTGATCTGAAGTTTCATGATCATCATCATTAACTTCCTCTCTAGTCGGTGCAGGCACCTCAGGAACATTTTCTTGAGCTGCGCCACTTACCGGTTCAAGAGGTAATACTTCATCAAGTTCTACTTTCCTCCCACTTATTTCTTTCGAGAGAAACTCTTTCTCTAGAAAGGACCCATTCTTGGCAACAAAGATCTTGCCTTCGGATCTGAGGTAGAAGGTATACCCAATAGTTTCTTTAGGGTATCCTATGAAGACGCATTTTTCCGATTTGGGTTCGAGCTTTTCAGGTTGAAGTTTCTTGACATAAGCATCGCATCCCCAAACTTTTAGAAATGACAGCTTAGGTTTCTTCCCAAACCATAATTCATACGGTGTCGTCTCAATGGATTTCGACGGAGCCCTATTTAAAGTAAATGCGGCAGTCTCTAAAGCATAGCCCCAAAATGACAGCGGTAGATCGGTAAGAGACATCATAGATCGCACCATATCCAATAGAGTGCGATTACGACGTTCGGACACACCATTACGCCGAGGTGTTCCAGGCGGCGTGAGTTGTGAAACTATTCCACATTTTCTTAAGTGTGTGACAAATTCGTGACTCAAGTATTCTCCCCCACGATCTGATCGCAAGAACTTGATTTTCCTGTCACGTTGATTCTCAACCTCACTCTAAAATTCCTTGAACTTTTCAAAGGTCTCAGACTTGTGTTTCATTAAGTAGACATACCCATATCTACTCAAGTCATCAGTGAGGGTGAGAACATAACGATAGCCACCGCGAGCCTCAACACTCATTGGACCGCACACATCAGTATGTATGATTTCCAATAAGTTGGTTGCTCGCTCCATTGTTCCTGAGAACGGAGTCTTGGTCATTTTACCCATGAGGCATGGTTCGCACGTGTCAAATGATTCGTAATCAAGAGACTCCAAAAGTCCATCGGCATGGAGCTTATTCATGCGTTTGACACCTATGTGACCAAGGCGGCAGTGCCACAAGTATGTGGGACTATCATTATCAACCTTACATCTTTTGGTATTCACACTATGAATATGTGTAACATTACGCTCGAGATTCATTAAGAATAAACCATTCACCAGCGGAGCATGACCATAAAACATATCTCTCATATAAATAGAACAACCATTATTCTCAGATTTAAATGAGTAGCCATCTCGAATTAAATGAGATCCTGATACAATGTTCATGCTCAAAGCTGGCAATAAATAACAATTTTTGAGGTTTAAAACTAATCCCGTAGGTAAATGTAGAGGCAGCGTGCCGACGGTGATCACGTCGACCTTGGAACCATTCCCGATGCGCATCGTCACCTCGTCCTTCGCCAGTCTCCGCTTATTCCACAGCTCCTACTTTGAGTTACAAATGTGAGCAACCACACCGGTATCAAATACCCAGGAGCTACTACGAGTACTGGTAAGGTACACATCAATTACATGTATATCACATATACCTTTAGTGTTGCCGGCCTTCTTGTCCGCTAAGTAATTGGGGCAGTTCCGCTTCCAGTGACCACTTCCCTTGCAATAAAAACACTCAGTCTCGGGCTTGGGTCCATTCTTTGGCTTCTTCCCGGCAGCTTGCTTACCGGGCGCGGCAACCCCCTTGCTGTCCTTCTTGAAGTTCTTCTTACCCTTGCCTTTCTTGAACTTAGTGGTTTTATTCACCATCAACACTTGATGTTCCTTTTTGATTTCCACCTCTGCTGATTTCAGCATTGAATATACCTCAGGAATGTGTTGGGTTTCGTAGTAATTTCAAAAAAATTCCTACGCACACGCAAGATCATGGTGATGTAGTAATTTCAAAAAAAATTCGGCTCTCCGGTTTTCTCCGAAATCACTCGGAACACTTCCGGTGTCCGAATATAGCCGTCCAATATATCAATCTTTATGTCTCGACCATTTCGAGACTCCTCGTCATGTCCGTGATCACATCCGAGACTCCGAACTAACTTCAGTACATCAAAACTCATAAACTCATAATATAATTGTCATCGAAACCTTAAGCGTGCGGACCCTACGGGTTCGAGAACAATATAGACATGACCGAGACACGTCTCCGGTCAATAACCAATAGCGGAACCTGGATGCTCATATTGGCTCCTACATATTCTATGAAGATCTTTATCGGTCAGACCGCATAACAACATACGTTGTTCCCTTTGTCATCGGTATGTTACTTGCCCGAGATTCGATCGTCGGTATCCCATACCTAGTTCAATCTCGTTACCGGCAAGTCTCTTTACTTGTTCCATAATACATCATCTCACAACTAACTCATTAGTTGCAATGCTTGCAAGGCTTATGTGATGTGTATTACCGAGAGGGTCCAGAGATACCTCTCCGACAATCGGAGTGACAAATCCTAATCTCGAAATACGCCAACCCAACATGTACCTTTGGAGACACCTGTAGAGTACCTTTATAATCACCCATTTACGTTGTGACGTTTGGTAGCACACAAAGTGTTCCTCCGGCAAACGGGAGTTGCATAATCTCATAGTCATAGGAACATGTATAAGTCATGAAGAAAGCAATAGCAACATACTAAACGATCGGGTGCTAAGCTAATGGAATGGGTCATGTCAATCAGATCATTCACCTAATGATGTGATCCCGTTAATCAAATAACAACTCTTTGTTCATGGTTAGGAAACATAACCATCTTTGATCAACGAGCTAGTCAAGTAGAGGCATACTAGTGACACTCTGTTTGTCTATGTATTCACACATGTATTATGTTTCCGGTTAATACAATTCTAGCATGAATAATAAACATTTATGATGATATAAGGAAAGAAATAATAACTTTATTATTGCCTCTAGGGCATATTTCCTTCAGTCTCCCACTTGCACTAGAGTCAATAATCTAGATTACACAGTAATGATTCTAACACCCATGGAGCCTTGGTGCTGATCATGTTTTGCTCGTGGAAGAGGCTTAGTCAACGGGTCTGCAACATTCAGATCCATATGTATCTTGCAAATCTCTATGTCTCCCACCTGGACTAGATCCCGGATGGAATTGAAGCGTCTCTTGATGTGCTTGGTTCTCTTGTGAAATCTGGATTCCTTTGCCAAGGCAATTGCACCAGTATTGTCACAAAAGATTTTCATTGGACCCGATGCACTAGGTATGACACCTAGATCGGATATGAATTCCTTCATCCAGACTCCTTCATTTGCTACTTCCGAAGCAGCTATGTACTCCGCTTCACATGTAGATCCCGCTACAACGCTTTGTTTAGAACTGCACCAACTGACAGCTCCACCGTTTAATGTAAACACGTATCCGGTTTGCGATTTAGAATCATCCGGATCAGTGTCAAAGCTTGCATCAACGTAACCTTTTATGATGAGCTCTTTGTCACCTCCATATATGAGAAACATATCCTTAGTCCTTTTCAGGTATTTCAGGATGTTCTTGACTGCTGTCCAGTGATCCACTCCTGAATCACTTTGGTACCTCCCTGCTAGACTTATAGCAAGGCACACATCAGGTCTGGTACACAGCATTGCATACATGATAGAGCCTATGGCTGAAGCATAGGGAACATCTTTCATATTCTCTCTATCTTCTGAAGTGGTCGGGCATTGAGTCTTACTCAACTTCACACCTTGTAACACAGGCAAGAACCCTTTCTTTTGTTGATCCATTTTGAACTTCTTCAAAACTTTGTCAAGGTATGTGCTTTGTGAAAGTCCAATTAAGCGTCTTGATCTATCTCTATAGATCTTAATGCCTAATATGTAAGCAGCTTCACCGAGGTCTTTCATTGAAAAACTCTTATTCAAGTATCCCTTTATGTTATCCAGAAATTCTATATCATTTCCAATTAGTAATATGTCATCCACATATAATATCAGAAATGCTACAGAGCTCCCACTCACTTTCTTGTAAATACAGGCTTCTCTAAAAGTCTGTATAAAACCAAATGCTTTGATCACACTATCAAAGCATTTATTCCAACTCCGAGAGGCTTGCACCAGTCCATAAATGGATCGCTGGAGCTTGCACACTTTGTTAGCTCCCTTTGGATCGACAAAACCTTCTGGTTGCATCATATACAACTCTTCTTCCAGAAATCCATTCAGGAATGCAGTTTTGACATCCATCTGCCAAATTTCATAATCATAAAATGCGGCAATTATTAACATGATTCGGACAGACTTAAGCATCGCTACGGGTGAGAAGGTCTCATCGTAGTCAATCCCTTGAACTTGCCGAAAACCTTTTGCGACAAGTCGAGCTTTGTAGATAGTAATATTACCGTTAGCGTCAGTCTTCTTCTTGAAGATCCATTTATTCTCAATTTCTTGCCGATCATCGGGCAAGTCAACCAAAGTCCATACTTTGTTCTCATACATGGATCCCATCTCAGATTTCATGGCTTCAAGCCATTTTGCGGAATCTGGGCTCACCATCGCTTCTTCATAGTTCGTAGGTTCATCATGATCTAGTAGCATGACTTCCAGAACAGGATTACCGTACCACTCTGGCACGGATCTCACTCTGGTTGATCTACGAGGTTTAGTAGTATCTTGTTCTGAAGTTTCATGATCATCATCATTAGCTTCCTCACTAACTGGTGTAGGTGTCACTGAAACAGTTTTCTGTGATGCACTACTTTCCAATAAGGGAGCAGGTACAGTTACCTCGTCAAGTTCTACTTTCCTCCCACTCACTTATTTCGAGAGAAACTCCTTCTCCAGAAAGTTTTCGAACTTAGCAACAAAAGTCTTGCCTTCGGATCTGTGATAGAAGGTGTATCCAATAGTCTCCTTTGGATATCCTATGAAGACACATTTCTCCGATTTGGGTTCGAGCTTATCAGGTTGAAGCTTTTTCACATAAGCATCGCAGCCCCAAACTTTCAGAAACGACAACTTTGGTTTCTTGCCAAACCATAGTTCATAAGGCGTCGTCTCAACGGATTTTGATGGTGCCCTATTTAACGTGAATGCGGCCATCTCCAAAGCATAACCCCAAAACGATAGCGGTAAATCAGTAAGAGACATCATAGATCGCACCATATCTAGTAAAGTACGATTACGACGTTCGGACACACCATTGCGCTGTGGTGTTCCGGGTGGCGTGAGTTGCGAAACTATTCCGCATTGTTTCAAATGTACACCAAACTCATAACTCAAATATTCTCCTCCACGATCAGATCGTAGAAACTTTATTTTCTTGTTACGATGATTTTCAACTTCACTCTGAAATTCTTTGAACTTTTCAAACGTTTCAGACTTATCTTTCATTAAGTAGATATACCCATATCTGCTTAAGTCATCTTTGAAGGTGAGAAAATAACGATATCCGCCATGAGCCTCAATATTCATCGGACCACATACATCTGTATGTATGATTTCCAACAAATCTGTTGCTCTCTCCATAGTACCGGAGAACGGTGTTTTAGTCATCTTGCCCATGAGGCATGGTTCGCAAGTACCAAGTGATTCATAATCAAGTGGTTCCAAAAGTCCATCAGTATGGAGTTTCTTCATGAGCTTTACACTGATATGACCTAAACGACAGTGCCACAAATAAGTTGCACTATCATTATCAACTCTGCATCTTTTGGCTTCAACACTATGAATATGTGTGTCACTACTATCGAGATTCAATAAAAATAGACCACTCTTTAAGGGTGCATGACCATAAAAGATATTACTCATATAAATAGAACAACCATTATTCTCAAATTTAAATGAATAACCGTCTCGCATCAAACAAGATCCAGATATATTGTTCATGCTTAATGCTGGCACCAAATAACAATTATTTAGGTCTAATATTAATCTCGAAGGTAGATGTAGAGGTAGCGTGCCGACTGCGATCACATCGACTTTGGAACCGTTTCCCACGCGCATCGTCACCTCGTCCTTAGCCAATCTTCGCTTAATCCGTAGTCCCTGTTTCGAGTTGCAAATATTAGCAACAGAACCAGTATGAAATACCCAGGTGCTACTGCGAGCATTAGTAAGGTACACATCAATAACATGTATATCACATATACCTTTGTTCACCATGCCATCCTTCTTATCCGCCAAATACTTGGGGCAGTTCCACTTCCAGTGATCAGTCTGCTTGCAGTAGAAGCACTCAGTTTCAGGTTTAGGTCCAGGTTTGGGTTTCTTCTCTTGAGTAGCAACTTGCTTGTTGTTCTTTTTGAAGTTCCCCTTCTTCTTCCCTTTTCCCTTTTTCTTGAAACTAGTGGTCTTGTTGACCATCAACACTTGATGCTCCTTCTTGATTTCTACCTCCGCAGCTTTCAGCATTGCGAAGAGCTCGGGAATAGTCTTATTCATCCCTTGCATATTATAGTTCATCACGAAGCTCTTGTAGCTTGGTGGCAGTGATTGGAGAATTCTGTCAATGACGTAATCATCTGGAAGATTAACTCCCAATTGAATCAAGTGATTATTATACCCAGACATTTTGAGTATATGCTCACTGACAGAACTGTTCTCCTCCATCTTGCAGCTATAGAACTTATTGGAGACTTCATATCTCTCAATCCGGGCATTTGCTTGAAATATTAACTTCAACTCCTGGAACATCTCATATGCTCCATGACGTTCAAAACGTCGTTGAAGTCCCGATTCTAAGCCGTAAAGCATGGCACACTGAACTATCGAGTAGTCATCAGCTTTGCTCTGCCAGACGTTCATAACATCTGGTGTTGCTCCAGCAGCAGGCCTGGCACCCAGCGGTGCTTCCAGGACGTAATTCTTCTGTGCAGCAATGAGGATAATCTTCAAGTTACGGACCCAGTCCGTGTAATTGCTACCATCATCTTTCAACTTTGCTTTCTCAAGGAACGCATTAAAATTCAACGGAACAACAGCACGAGCCATCTATCTACAATCAAGCATAAACAAGCAAGATACTATCAGGTACTAAGTTTCATGATAAATTTAGGTTCAAATAATTTACTTAAAGAACTCCCACTTAGATAGACATCCCTCTAATCCTCTAAGTGATTACGTGATCCAAATCAACTAAACCATGTCCGATCATCACGTGAGATGGAGTAGTTTCATTGGTGAACATCACTATGTTGATCATATCTTCTATATGATTCACGCTCGACCTTTCGGTCTCCGTGTTCCGAGGCCATATCTGTATATGCTTGGCTTGTCAAGTATAACCTGAGTATTCCGCGTGTGCAACTGTTTTGCACCCGTTTTATTTGAACATAGAGCCTATCACACCCGATCATCACGTGGTGTCTCAGCACGAAGAACATTCACAACGGTGCATACTCAGGGAGAACACTTCTTGATAATTAGTGAGAGATCATCTTATAATGCTACCGTCAATCAAAGCAAGATAAGATGCATAAAAGATAAACATCACATGCAATCAATATAAGTGATATGATATGGCCATCATCATCTTGTGCTTGTGATCTCCATCTTCGAAGCACCGTCGTGATCACCATCGTCACCGGCACGACACCATGATCTCCATCGTAGCATCGTTGTCGTCTCGCCAATCTTATGCTTCCACTACTATCGCTACCGCTTAGTGATAAAGTAAAGCATTACAGCGCGATTGCATTGCATACAATAAAGCGACAACCATATGGCTCCTGCCAGTTGCCGATAACTCGGTTACAAAACATGATCATCTCATACAATAAAATTTAGCATCATGTCTTGACCATATCACATCACAACATGCCCTGCAAAAACAAGTTAGACGTCCTCTACTTTGTTGTTGCAAGTTTTACGTGGCTGCTACGGGCTTAAGCAAGAACCAATCTTACCTACGCATCAAAACCACAACGATAGTTTGTCAAGTTGGTGTTGTTTTAACCTTCGCAAGGACCGCGTAGCCACACTCGGTTCAACTAAAGTTGGAGAAACTGTCACCCGCAAGCCACCTATGTGCAAAGCACGTCGGGAGAACCGGTCTCGCGTAAGCGTACGCGTAATGTCGGTCCGGGCCGCTTCGTCCAACAATACCGCCGAACCAAAGTATGACATGCTGGTAAGCAGTATGACTTATATCGCCCACAACTCACTTGTGTTCTACTCGTGCATATAACATCAACATATAAAACCTAGGCTCTGATACCACTGTTGGGTTTCGTAGTAATTTCAAAAAATTTCCTACGCACACGCAAGATCATGGTGATGTATAGCAACGAGAGGGGGAGAGTGTGATCTACGTACCCTTGTAGATCGACAACGGAAGCGTTAACTTGGTTGATGTAGTCGTACGTCTCCACGGCCCGACCGATCAAGCACCGAAACTATGGCACCTCCGAGTTCTAGCACACATTCAGCTCGATGACGATCCCCGGACTCCGATCCAGCAAAGTGTCGGGGAAGAGTTCCGTCAGCACGACGGCGTGGTGACGATCTTGATGTTCTACTATCGCAGGGCTTCGCCTAAGCACTGCTACAATATTATCGAGGACTATGGTGGAAGGGGGCACCGCACACGGCTAAGAATATGATCACGTGGATCAACTTGTGTGTCAAGGGGTGCCCCCTGCCCCCGTATATAAAGGATCAAGGGGAGGAGGCCGGCCGGCCTCTATGGCGCGCCAAGGAGGAGTCCTCCTCCTAGTAGGAGTAGGACTCCTACTAGGAGGGGGAAAGAAGTGGGGAGGGAGAGGGAAAGGGGGGCGCCGCCCCCCCCCCTCTCCTAGTCCAATTCGGACCAGGGGGGAGGAGGCGCGCGGCCCACCTTTGGCTGCCCTCTCTCTCTCCACTAAGGCCCATATGGCCCATTACTTCTCCCGGGGGGTTCCGGTAACCCTCCGGCTCTCCGGTTTTCTCCAAAATCACCCGGAACACTTCCGGTGTCCGAATATAGCCGTCCAATATATCAATCTTTATGTCTCGACCATTTCGAGACTCCTCGTCATGTCCGTGATCACATCCGGGACTCCGAACTAACTTCGGTACATCAAAACTCATAAACTCATAATATAACTGTCATCGAAACCTTAAGCGTGCGGACCCTACAGGTTCGAGAACAATGTAGACATGACCGAGACACGTCTCCGGTCAATAACCAATAGCGGAACCTGGATGCTCATATTGGCTCCTACATATTCTATGAAGATCTTTATCGGTCAGACCGCATAACAACATACGTTGTTCCCTTTGTCATCGGTATGTTACTTGCCCGAGATTTGATCGTCGGTATCCCATACCTAGTTCAATCTCGTTACCGGCAAGTCTCGTTACTTGTTCCGTAATACATCATCTCACAACTAACTCATTAGTTGCAATTCTTGCAAGGCTTATGTGATGTGTATTACCGAGAGGGTCCAGAGATACCTCTCCGATAATGGGAGTGACAAATCCTAATCTCGAAATACGCCAACCCAACATGTACCTTTGGAGACACATGTAGAGCACCTTTATAATCACCCATTTACGTTGTGATGTTTGGTAGCACACAAAGTGTTCCTCCGGCAAACGGGAGTTGCATAATCTCATAGTCATAGGAACGTGTATAAGTCATGAAGAAAGCAATAGCAACATACTAAATGATCGGGTGCTAAGCTAATGGAATGGGTCATGTCAATCAGATCATTCACCTAATGATGTGATCCCATTAATCAAATGACAACTCTTTGTTCATGGTTAGGAAACATAACCATCTTTGATCAACGAGCTAGTTAAGTAGAGGCATACTAGTGACACTCTGTTTGTCTATGTATTCACACATGTATTATGTTTCTGGTTAATACAATTCTAGCATGAATAATAAACATTTATCATGATATAAGGAAATAAATAATAACTTTATTATTGCCTCTAGGGCATATTTCCTTCAGAATGGTCTTTTCCATCCCCTGCATATTGAAGTTCATCACAAAGCTCTTGTAGCTCGGTGGAAGCGACTGAAGGATTCTGTCAATGACCGCGTCATCCGGGAGATTAACTCCCAGCTGAGTCAAGCGGTTATGCAACCCAGACATCTTGAGTATGTGCTCACTGATAGAACTATTTTCCTCCATCTTACAGCTGAAGAACTTGTCGGAGACTTCATATCTCTCGACCCGGGCATGAGCTTGGAAAACCATTTTCAGCTCTTCGAACATCTCATATGCTCCGTGTCTCTCAAAACGCTTTTGGAGCCCCGGTTCTAAGTTGTAAAGCATGCCACACTAAACGAGGGAGTAATCATCAGCACGTGACTGCCAAGCGTTCATAACGTCTTGGTTCTCTGGGATGGGTGCATCACCTAGCGGTGCTTCTAGGACATAATCTTTCTTGGCAGCTATGAGGATGATCCTCAGGTTCCGGACCCAGTCCGTATAGTTGCTGCCATCATCTTTCAGCTTGGTTTTCTCTAGGAACGGGTTGAAGTTGAGGACAACATGGGCCATTTGATCTACAAGACATATTGTAAAGATTTTAGACTAAGTTCATGATAATTAATTTCATCTAATCAAATTATTTAATGAACTCCCACTCAGATAGACATCCCTCTAGTCATCTAAGTGAAACATGATCCGAGTCAACTAGGTCGTGTCCGATCATCACGTGAGACAGACTAGTCAACATCGGTGAACATCTTCATGTTGATCGTATCTTCTGTACGACTCATGCTCGACCTTTCGGTCTTCCGTGTTCCGAGGCCATGTCTGTACATGCTAGGCTCGTCAAGTCAACCTAAGCGTATTGCGTGTGTAAATCTGGCTTACACCCGTTGTATTCGAACGTTAGAATCTATCACACCCGATCATCACGTGGTGCTTCGAAACAACGAACCTTCGCAACGGTGCACAGTTAATGGGAGCACTTTCTTGGAATTATTACGAGGGATCATCTTATTTAAGCTACCGTCGTTCTAAGCAAATAAGATATAAAACATGATAAACATCACATGCAATCAAATATTGACATGATATGGCCAATATCATTTGCTCCTTTTGATCTCCATCCTCGGGGCTCCATGATCATTGTTGTCACCGGCATGACACCATGATCTCCATCATCGTGTCTTCTTGAAGTTGTCTCGTCATCTATTACTTCTACTACTATGGCTAATGCTTGAGCAATAAAGTAAAGTAATTACATGACGTTTATGTTGACACGCAGGTCATAAATAAATAAAGACAACTCCTATGGCCCCTGCCGGTTGTCATACTCATCGACATGCAAGTCGTGAATCCTATTACAAGAACATGATCAATCTCATACATCACATATATCATTCATCACATCCTTTTGGCCATATCACATCACACGGCACATGCTGCAAAAACAAGTTAGACGTCCTCTAATTGTTGTTGCAAGTTTTTACGTGGCTGCTATAGGTTTCTAGCAAGAACGTTTCTTACCTACGCCAAAACCACAACGTGATATGCCAATTTCTATTTACCCTTCATAAGGACCCTTTTCATCGAATCCGATCCGACTAAAGTGGGAGAGACAGACACCCGCCAGCCACCTTATGCAACTAGTGCATGTCAATCGATGGAACCAGTCTCATGTAAGCGTACGTGTAAGGTTGGTCTAGGCTGCTTCATCCCACGATGCCGCCGAATCAAGATAAGACTAGTAACGGCAAGCAAATTGACAATATCGACGCCCACAACTGCTTTGTGTTCTACTCGTGCATAGAAACTACGCATAGACCTAGCTCATGATGCCACTGTTGGGGAACGTAGCAGAATTTTAAAATTTTCTACGCATCACCAAGATCAATCTATGGAGTCATATAGCAATGAGGGAGAGAGGAGTGCATCTACATACCCTTGTAGATCACGCGCGGAAGCGTTCAAGAGAACGGGGTTGATGGAGTCGTATTAGTCGTGATCCAAATCACCGAGGACCTAGAGCCGAACGGACGGCACCTCCGCGTTCAACACACGTACGGTTGGGAAGACATCTCCTCCAACTTGATCCAGCAAGGGGGAAGGAGAGGTTGATGAAGATCCAGCAGCACGACAGCGTGGTGGTGGAAGCAACGGTGATCTCAGCAGGGCTTCGCCAAGCACAAGGAGACGGAGGAGTGTCACGGGAGGGAGAGGGAGAGGCCAAGGGCTAGGGTGCGGCTGCCCTCCCTCCCCCACTATTAATAGGACCCCTAGGGGAGGCGCCGGCCCTAGGAGATGCCATCTCTAAGGGGGGCGGCGGCCAAGGGGGTGGCTTGGCCCCCAAGGCAAGTGGGGCGCCCCCCACCCCTAGGGTTTGAAACCCTAGGCGCAGTGGGAGGCCCATGGGGGCGCACCAGCCCACTAGGGGCTGGTTCCCCTCCCACTTCAGCCCATGGGCCCTCCGGGATAGGTGGCCCCACCCAGTGGACCCCCGGGACCCTTCCAGTGGTCCCGGTACAATACCGATTACCCCTGAAACTTTCCCGATGGCCGAAACTTGACTTCCTATATATAAATCTTCAGCTTCGGACCATTCCGGAACTCCTCATGACATCTGGGATCTCATCCGGGACTCCGAAAAACTTTCGGGTTACCATATACTAATATCTCAACAACCCTAGCGTCACCGAACCTTAAGTGTGCAGACCCTACGGGTTTGGGAGACACGCAGACATGACCGGGCCGACTCTCCGGTCAATAACCAATAGCGGGATCTGGATACCCATGTTGGCTCCCACATGCTCCTCAATGATCTCATCGGATGAACCACGATGTCGAGGATTCAATCAATCCGTATACAATTCCCTTTGTCAATCGGTACGTTACTTGCATGAGACTCGATCATCGGTATCCCAATACCTTGTTCAATCTCGTTACCGGCAAGTCACTTTACTCGTACCGTAATGCATGATCCCGTGATCAACCACTTGGTAACATTGAGCTCATTATGATGATGCATTACCGAGTGGGCCCAGAGATACCTCTCCATCATACAGAGTGACAAATCCCAGTCTCGATTCGTGCCAATCCAACAGACACTTTTGGAGATACCTGTAGTGTACCTTTATAGTCACCCAGTTACGTTGTGACGTTTGGCACACCCAAAGCACTCCTACGGTATCCGGGAGTTGCACAATGTCATGGTCTAAGGAAATGATACTTGACATTCGGAAAAGCTACAACAAACGAACTACCCGATCTTTGAGCTATGCTTAGGATTGGGTCTTGTCCATCACATCATTCTCCTAATGATGTGATCCCGTTATCAATGACATCCAATGTCCATAGTCAGGAAACCATGACTATCTTTTGATCAACGAGCTAGTCAACTAGAGGCTCACTAGGGACGTGTTGTGGTCTATGTATTCACACATGTATTACGATTTCCGGATAACACAATTATAGCATGAATAATAGACAATTATCATGAACAAATAAATATAATAATAACCATTTTATTATTGCCTCTAGGGCATATTTCCAACATCAAGCATCCCCAAGCTTAATTCTTGCTCGTCCTCGAGTAGGTAAATGATAAAAACAGAATTTTTGATGCGGAGTGCTACTTGGCATAATTTTATTGTAATTATTCTTAATTGTGGTATGAATATTCAGATCCGAAAGATTCAAGACAAAAGTTCATATTGACAGAAAAATAATAATACTTCAAGCATACTAACTAAGAAATTATGTCTTCTCAAAATAACATGGCTAAAGAAAGTTATCCCTACAAAATCATATAGTCTGGCTATGCTCCATCTTCACCACACAAAATATTTACATCATGCACAACCCCGATGACAAGCCAAACAATTGTTTCATACTTTTGACATTCTTAAAACTTTTTCAATTTTCACGCAATACCTGAGCGTGAGCCATGGATATAGCACTATATGTGGAATAGAGTGGTGGTTGTGGAGAAGACAAAAAGGGAGAAGATAGTCTCACATCAACTAGGCGTATCAACGGGCTATGGCGATGCCCATCAATAGATATCAATGTGAGTGAGTAGGGATTGCCATGCAACAGATGCACAAGAGCTGTAAGTATATGAAAGCTCAAAAAGAAACTTAGTGGGTGTGCATCCAACTTGCTTGCTCATGAAGACCTAGGGCATTTTGAGGAGGCCCAACATTGGAATACACAAGCCAAGTTCTATAATGAAAAATTCCCACTAGTATATGAAAGTGATAACATGAGAGACTCTCTACTATGAAGATCATGGTGCTACTTTGAAGCACAAGTGTGGTAAAAGGATAGTAGCATTGTCCCTTCTCTCTTTTTCTCTCTTTTTTTATTTTTTTATTTTGGACTTTTCTCTTGTTTTATGGCCTCTTTTCTTTCTTTTTTTTATTTTTCGTCTGGAGTTCCCGACTTGTGGGGAATCATAGTCTCCATCATCCTTTCCTCACTAGGACAATGCTCTAATAATGATGATCATCACACTTTTATTTTTCTTACAACTCAACAATTAGAACTCAATACTTAGAACAAAATATGACTCTATATGAATGCCTCCGGCGGTGTACTAGGATATGCAATGACTCATGAGTGACATGTATGAAAGAATTATGAACGGTGGCTTTGCCACGAATACGATGTCAACTACATGATCATGCTAAGCAATATGACAATGATGGAGTGTGTCATAATAAACGGAACGGTGGAAAGTTGCATGGCAATATATCTCGGAATGGCTATGGAAATTCCATAATAGGTAGGTATGGTGGCTGTTTTGAGGAAGGTATATGGTGGGTGTATGATAACAATGAAAGGTGCGTGGTATTAGAGAGGCTAGCAAAGGTGGAAGGGTGAGAGTGCGTATAATCCATGGACTCAACATTAGTCATAAAGAACTCATATACTTATTGCAAAAATCTACAAGTTATCAAAGCAAGGTATTACGCGCATGCTCCTAGGGGGATAGATTGGTAGGAAAAGACCATCGCTCGTCCCCGACCGCCACTCATAAGGAAGACAATCAAAAAATAAATCATGCTCTGACTTCATCACATAAAGGTTCACCATACGTGCATGCTACGGGAATCACAAACTTCAACACAAGTATTTCTCAAATTCACAACTACTCAACTAGCACAACTTTAATATCACCATCTTCATATCTCAAAAAAATTATCAAGCATCAAAATTATCATACTATTCAACACACTCATAAGAAATTTTTATTATTAATCTTGCATACCAAGCATATTAGGATTTTAAGCAAATTACCATGCTATTAAAGACTCTCAAAATAATCTAAGTGAAGCATGAGAGATCAATAGTTTCTATAAAACAAATCCACCACCGTGCTCAAAAAGATATAAGTGAAGCACTAGAGCAAAAATTATATAACTCAAAAGATATAAGCGAAGCACATAGAGTATTCTACCAAATTCTAAATCATGTATGGCTCTCTAAAAAGGTGTGTGCAGCAAGGATGATTGTGGTAAACTAACAAATAAAGACTCAAATCATACAAGACGCTCCAAGCAAAACACATATCATGTGGAGAATAAAAATATAGCTCCAAGTAAAGTTACCGATAGAAGTAGACGAAAAAGGGGATGCCTTCCGGGGCATCCCCAAGATTTGGCTTTTAGGTGTACTTAGATTATCTTGGGGGTTCCATGGGCATCCCCAAGCTTAGGCTCTTGCCACTCCTTGTTCCATAATCCATCAAATCTTTACCCAAAACTTGAAAACTTCACAACACAAAACTTAAAGTAGAAAATCTCGTGAGCTCCGTTAGCGAAAGAAAACAAAAGACCACTTCAAGGTACTGTAATGAACTCATTCTTTATTTATATTGGTGTTATACCTACTGTATTCCAACTTCTCTATGGTTTATAAACTATTTTACTAGCCATAGATTCATCAAAATAAGCAAACAACACACGAAAAACAGAATCTGTCAAAAACAGAACAGTCTGTAGTAATCTGTAGCTAGCGCAAGATCTGGAACCCCAAAAATTCTAAAATAAATTGCTGGACGTGAGGAATTTATCTATTAATCATCTTCAAAAAGAATTAACTAAATAGCAATTGGAAAATAAGAATGACAGCAGCTTTTGTGAGCGCTAAAGTTTCTATTTTTTACAGCAAGTTCAACAAGACTTTCCCCAAGTCTTCCCAACGGTTCTACTTGGCAGAAACACTAATTAAACACAAAAAACACAACCAAAAAAGAGGCTAGATAATTTATTTATTACTAAACAGGAGCAAAAAGCAAGGAATAAAAATAAAATTGGGTTGCCTCCCAACAAGCGCTATCGTTTAACGCCCCTAGCTAGGCATAATATTTCAATGATGCTCACATGAAAGACAAGAATTGAAGCACAAAGAGAGCATCATAAAACACGTGAAAAACACATCTAAGTCTAGCATACTTCCTATTCATAGGCATCTTATAGGCAAACAAATTATCATCGCAAGCAAAAACTAGCATATGCAAGGAAGTGGAAAGAAACAATAGCAATCTCAACATAACGAGAGGTAATTTAGTAACATGAAAATTTCTACCACCATATTTTCCTCTATCATAATAATTATATTTAGGATCATAAGAAAATTCAACAAAATAGCTATCACATAAAATATTTTCAACACGATCCACATGCATGCAAAGTTGACACTCTTCCAAAATAGTGGGATTAACATTAACTAGAGTCATGACCTCTCCAAACCCACTTTTTATCAAAAACTTCATAAGATTGAACATTCTCCAAATATGTGGGATCTAAAGTGGACACTCCTCCAAGCCCACTTTCAATAATATTGCAAACACTATTATCAATCCCATATTCATCATGGGGCTTAAATAAATTTTCAAGATCAAAAGAAGAATCACCCCAATCATGATCATTGCAACAAATAGTAGTCATAGCAAAACTAGCATCCCCAAGCTTAGGGTTTTGCATATCATTAACACAATTGACATTAAGAGAATTTATAATAACATCATTGCAATCATGCTTTTCATCGAAGGAACTATCAAGTATGGGTGCAATAGCAACGATCTCATGTTTAACATAAGGAACTATAACAAATTCATCCTCATAAATATTGGCATCATGGCCACAAGAATAGCAAGCATCATGTTCATCAAGGGATATTTCAACCAAATCATCGGAATCTTCATTATCTATAGATTCATGCATATCATTATTTTCTTCCAAAGCAATGGTCATTCTTTCAATAAATTCTTGGACATAGACATTATGAGCAAAGTTTTCATTGCAATATTTAAGTATGACGGAATTTTTAGATTTATTGAGAGTAAAATCATACTTTTCAATCAAAGAAGCAACTTCATGAGCACCCTTAAAAACGACAAATTCTTCAATTTGTTCGATATCATAGTAACTATAAACACCCTTTGCATAAGAAGATAAGATTTCATTATCATTGAACTCACATAGGTAGGGAAGGTGTTTTTTAGGGTTCTTAGAGCAACAAGTAAAATCACAAATTTCACAAAGATTCCAAGCATAGCATAGCAAACTATTTATATGATACCATAAGAGCTTCCCTTTTTCAGACAAATGATGACGCACAAAATGAGCATGCTCATCTAAAGATTTCCCATCAACTAGGCTAGTTGGGGTTTCAGCACAAGCGCATAAGGATCGAAGATGATCCAAGTAGAACACTTTAAGTGGATCCATATCAATAGATTATTAGCAAGCAAAGATGCAAGCAAATGGAAGGTACATGGTAACACAAGCAAACAAGCAAAAGAGGCAAATAGCGAAAGAGAAGGGGATAGAGAGAGAGAGGGCGAATAAAACGACAAGGGTGAAGTGGGGGAGAGGAAAACGAGAGGCAAATGGCAAATAATGTAATGCGGGAGATAAGGGTATGTGATGGGTACTTGGTATGTTGACTTTTGCGAAGACCTCCCCGGCAACGGCGCCAGAAATCCTTCTTGCTACCTCTTGAGCACTGCGTTGGTTTTCCCCGAAGAGGAAGGGATGATGCAGTAAAGTAGCGTAAGTATTTCTCTCAGTTTTTGAGAACCAAGGTATAAATCCAGTAGGAGGCTACGCGCGAGTCCCTCGTACCTGCACAAAACAAATAAATCCTCGCAACCAACGCAAATAGGGGTTGTCAATCCCTATAGGGCCACTTACGAGAGTGAGATCTGGTAGATATGATAAGATAATTTTTTTGGTATTTTTGTGATAAAGATGCAAAGTAAATTAAGGCAAAGTAAATAGTAAAGGAAATAACTAAGTAGTAGGAGAACAATATGATAAAGATAGACCCGGGGGCCATAGGTTTCACAAGTGGCTTCTCTCGAGAGCATAAGTACTCTACGGTGGGTGAACAAATTACTGTTAAGCAATTGACAGAATTCAGCATAGTTATGAGAATATCTAGGTATGATCATGTATATAGGCATCACGTCCGAGACAAGTAGACCGACTCCTACCTGCATCTACTACTATTACTCCACTCATCGACCGCTATCCAGCATGCATCTAGAGTATTACGTTAAAAACAAAGTAACGCCTTAAGCAAGATGACATGATGTAGAGGGATAGACTCATGCAATATGAAGAAAACCCCATCTTGTTATCCTCGATGGCAACAATACAATATGTGCCTTGCTTCCCCTACTGTCACTGGGAAAGGACACCGCAAGATTGAACCCTAAGCTAAGCACTTCTCCCATTGCAAGAAAGATCAATATAGTAGGCCAAACCAAACTGATAATTCGAAAAGACTTGCAAAGATAACCGATCATACATAAAAGAATTCAGAGAAGATTCAAATATTATTCATAGATAGACTTGATCATAAACCCACAATTCATCGGTCTCAACAAACACACCGCAAAAATAAGATTACATCGAATAGTTCTCCACAAGAGAGGGGGAAAACATTGTATTGAGATCCAAAAAGAGATAAGAAGCCATCTAGCTAATAACTATGGACCCGTAGGTATGAGGTAAACTACTCACACTTCATCGGAGGGGCTATGGTGTTGATGTAGAAGCCCTCCGTGATCGATGCCCCCTCCGCCAGAGCTCTGGAACAGGCCCCAAGATGGGATCTCATGGATACAGAAAGTTACAGCGGTGGAATTCGGGTTTTGGCTCCGTATATGATCGTTTGGGGGTACATGGATATATATAGGAGGAAGGAGTACGTCAGTGGAGCAACAGGGGGCCCACTAGGGTGGAGGGCGCGCCTGGTGGGGGTGGGCGCACCCCCTACCTCGTGGCCTCCTATTTCCTTTCTTGACGTGGGGTCTAAGTCTCCTGGGTCTTATTCGTTGAGAAAATCACGTTCCCGAAGGTTTATTCCGTTTGGACTCCGTTTGGTATTCCTTTTCTTCGGAACCCTAAAACAGGCAAAAAACAGCAATTTTGGGCTTGGCCTCCGGTTAATAGGTTAGTCCCAAAAATAATATAAAAGTGGATAATAAAGCCCAATAATGTCCAAAACAGTAGATAATATAGCATGGAGCAATCAAAAATTATAGATACGTTGGAGACGTATCAAGCAGTTGATTTATTAGCCATTTGCAAAGATATTTCAGTAGGTGTCAACTTATTCAAATCAAGTCTACGATATAAAGAGAGAGACATAACACTAACACCGGCTCCAAGATCACATAAAGCAGTTTTAAAATAGTTTCTTTTAATGGAGCATGGTATAGTGGGTACTCCTGGATCTCCAAGTTTCTTTGGTATTCCACCCTTAGAAGTATAATTAGCAAGCATGGTGGAAATTCCAGCTTCCAGTATCTTTCTTTTATTAGTGACAATTTCTTTCATGTACTTAGCATAAGGATTCATTTTGAGCATATCAGTTAACCGCATACGGAAAAAGATAGGTCTAATAATTTCAGCAAAGCGCTCAAAATCCTCATCATCCTTTTTCTTGGATGGTTTGGGAGGAAAAGGCATGGGTTTCTGAACCCAAGGCTCTGTTTCCTTTTCGTGTTTCCTAGAAACAAAGTCTTTCTTATCATAACGTTGATTCTTTGATTGTGGGTTATGAAGATCAACATTAGGTTCAATTTCTACATCATTATCATTACTAGGTTGAGCATCATCATGAGCATTTTTATTAACATTATCACTAGTTTCAGGTTCATTACCAGATTGTGTTTCAGCATCAAAATAGAAATATCATTTGGATTCTCAGGTGTTTCAGTAATAGGTTCACTAGAAGCATGCAAAGTCCTATCATTTTTCATTTTCTTCCTTTTAGAAGGACTAGGTGCATCTATATTATTTCTCTGAGAATCTTGCTCAATTCTCTTAGGGTGGCCTTCAGGATACAAAGGTTCCTGAGTCATTCTACCAGTTATAGTAGCCACTCTAACAGCATAATCATCATTCTTACTATTCAATTCATTAAGCAAATCATTTTAAGCTTTAAGTACTTGTTCTACTTGAGTGGTAACCATAGAAGCATGTTTACTAATAAGTTTAAGTTCACCTTAAACATTAGCCATCTAATCAGCCAAGTGTTCAAGCATATTTGAATTGTATTTCAATTGTCTACCAAAATAAGCATTAAAATCTTCTTGCTTAATCATAAATTTATCAAACTCATCTAAGCATGGGCTAGCAAACTTAGTAAATGGGATGTCAGCTTTATCATATCTATAGAGAGAATTTACCTTTACTACCTGTGTCGGGTTATCAAGACCATGAGTTTCTTCAATAGGTGAAGGATTAAGATCATATGTTTCTTCAACAGGCGGTAAATTAAGACCGTGTATTTCTTCAATAGGAGGTAAATTCTTAACATCTTCAGTTTTAATACCTTTTTCTTTCATAAATTTCTTTGACTCTTGCATATCTTCAGGACTGAGAAATAGAACACCTCTTTTCTTCGGAGTTGGTTTAGGAATAGGCTCAGGAAGTGTCCAATCATTTTCATTTGTCAACATATTATTCAATAGAATTTCAGCTTCATCTGGCGTTCTTGCCCTGAAAATAGAACCAACAGAACTATCCAGGTAATCTCTGGAAGCATCGGTTAGTCCATTATAAAAGATATCAAGTATTTCATTTTTCTTAAGAGGATGATCAGGCAAAGCATTAAGTAATTGGAGAAGCCTCCCCCAAGCTTGTGGGAGACTCTCTTCTTCAATTTGCACAAAATTATATATATCCCTTAAAGACGCTTGTTTCTTATGAGCAGGGAAATATTTAGCAGAGAAGTAATAAATCATATCCTAGGGACTACGAACACAACCAGGATCAAGGGAATTAAACCATATCTTAGCATCACCCATTAATGAGAACGGAAATATTTTAAGGATATGAAAGTAGCGAGTTCTCTCATCATTAGTGAATAGGGTGGCTATATCATTTAATTTAGTAAGATGTGCCACAACAATTTGAGATTCATAGCCATGAAAAGGATCAGATTCAACCAAAGTAATTATATCAGGATCAACAGAGAATTCATAATCCTTATCAGTAACACAGATAGGTGAAGTAGCAAAAGCAGGGTCAGGTTTCATTCTAGCAGTAAAGGATTGCTGCTTCCATTTAGCTAATAATTTCTTAAGATCATTTCTATCATTACAAGCAAGAATAGCTCTAGCGGATTTTTCATCCAGAACATAACCCTCAGGAACAACAGGCAATTCGTAAGTATTAGGGGGAGAGTCTTCATCATCACTATCTTCAATATAATCAGTTTCAATAATTTCATTCTCTCTAACCCTAGCAAGTTGTTCATCAAGAAATTCACCAAGTGGCACTATAGTATCAAGTGTAGAAGTAGTTTCATCATAAGTATCATGCATAGCAGAAGTGGCATCATCAATAACATGCGACATATCAGAACGAATAGTAGAAGAAGGTTTAGGTGTCGCAAGCTTACTCAAAACAGAAAGTGAATCAAGTGCAGAGCTAGATGGCAGTTCCTTACCTCCCCTCATAGTTGAGGGATAAATCTTGGTTTTTGGATCTCTCAAGTTCTTCATATTGATAAGCAGATATAAATCCCAAGTGACTCAAAGAATAGAGCTATGCTCCCCGGCAATGGCGCCAGAAAATAGTCTAGATAACCCACAAGTATAGGGGATCGCAACAGTTTTCGAGGGTAGAGTATTCAACCCAAATTTATTGATTCGACACAAGTGGAATCAAAGAATATTCTCAAGTATTAGCAGCTGAGTTGTCAATTCAACCACACCTGGAAACTTAATATCTGCAGCAAAGTATTTAGTAGCAAAGTAATATGATAGTAGTGGTAACAGTAGCAAAAGTAGTGTTTTTGGTATTTTGTAGTGATGATAGCAATAGCAACGGAAAAGTAAATAAGCGAAGAACAATGTATGGAAAGCTCGTAGGCAATGGATCAGTGATGGAGAATTATGCCGGATGCAGTTCATCATGTAACAGTCATAACCTAGGGTGACACAGAACTAGCTCTAATTCATCAATGTAATGTAGGCATTTATTCCGAATATAGTCATACGTGCTTATGGAAAAGAACTTGCATGACATATTTTGTCCTACCCTCCCGTGGCAGCGGGGTCCTAGCGGAAACTAAGGGATATTAAGGTCTCCTTTTAATAGAGTACCGGACCAAAGCATTAACACATAGTGAATACATGAACTCCTCAAACTACGGTCATCACCTGTAAGTATCCCAATTATTGTCACTTCGTGGTTAACGGATCATAACACATAAGAGGTGACTATAGACTTGCAAGATAGGATCAAGAACTCTCATATATTGATGAAAACATAATAGGTTCAGATCTAAAATCATGGCACTCGGGCCCTAGTGACAAGCATTAAGCATAGCAAAGTCATAGCAACATCAATCTAAGAACATAGTGGATACTAGGGATCAAACCCTAACAAAACTAACTTGATTACATGATAAATCTCATCCAACCCATCACCGTCCAGCAAGCCTATGATGGAATTACTCACGCATGGCGGTGAGCATCATGAAATTGGTGATGGAGGAAGGTTGTTGATGATGATGGCGACGGATTCCCCTCTCTGGAGCCCCGAACGGACTCCAGATCAGCCCTCCCGAGAGGTTTTAGGGCTTGGCGGCGGCTCTGTATCGTAAAACGCGATGAATCCTTCTCCCTGATTTTTTTTCTCTCCGAACACGAATATATAGAGTTGGAGTTGAGGTCGGAGGAGCTCCAGGGGGCCCACGAGGTAGGGGGGCAGGCGCGCCCCCACCCTCGTGGCTAGGATGTGGGCCCCCTGGTCTTCATCTTTTGCAGGGATTTTTTATTATTTCCGAAAAGATGTTCCGTGAAGTTTTAGGTCATTCCGAGAACTTTTGTTTCCGCACATAAATAACACCATGGTAATTCTGCTGAAAACAGCGTCAATCCGGGTTAGTTCCATTCAAATCATGCAAGTTAGAGTCAAAAACAAGGGCAAAAGTGTTTGGAAAAGTAGATACGATGGAGACGTATCATCGGTCGATGTGTGGAGTAATAGTAGTAGATGCAGAATCATTTTGTTCTACTTGACATAGACGTGATGCCTATATTCATGATCATTGCCTTAGATCTCGTCATAACTTTGCGCTTTTCTATCAATTGCTCGCCAATAATTTGTTCAGCCAATGTAATAATTTCTACCGTGAGAGAAGTCTCTAGTGAAACCTATGGCCCTTGGGTCTATTTTCCATCATATAAGTTTCCGATTTACTTTCTTTGCAATCTTTTACTTTCCGTTCCATAAACCAAAAATACCAAAAATATTACTTTACCATTTATCCATCTATATCAGATCTCACTTTGCAAATAACCGTGAAGGGATTGACAACCCCTTATCGTGTTGGGTGCGAGTTGGTGTTTGTTTTTGCGGGTATTCAATGGCTTGTCGCGTTGTCTCCTACTGGATTGATACCTTGGTTCTCAAAACCGAGGAAAATACTTATTCTACTTTGCTGCATCACCCTTTCCTCTTCAAGGGAAAAACCAATGCAAGCTCAAGAGGTAGCAGGAAGAATTTATGGTGCCATTGCCGGGGAGATCTATGCCAAGACGAGACATACCAAGTACCCATCATAAACTCTCATCCCTCGCATTACATTATTTGCCATTCGCCTCTCGTTTTCCTCTCCCCCACTTCTAAAACGATTTTCGAAAAGGTCCATCTTTTCTTTCGCCCTTCTTTCGTCCGATCTTATGTTTGCTTGTGTTTCCATGTGCCTTCTATTTTGCTTGCATCTTTTCTTGCTAAACATCTATTGATATGGATCCACTCAAAGTTTTCTACTTGGATCATCTTCGATCCATATGTGCTCATGCTGAAACCCCAATTAGTTTAGTTGAGGGAAAATCTTTAGATGAGCATGCTCATTTTGTGTGTCATCGTTTGTCTGAAAAAGGGAAGCTCTTATGGGATCAAATAAATTGTTTGCTATGCTATGATTGTAATCTTTGTGAAATTTGTGATTTTACTTGTTGCTCCAAGAACCCTAAAAACACCTTCCCTACCTATGTGAGTTTAATGATAATGAAATCTTATCTTCTTATGAGAAGGGTGTTTACAGTTACTATGATATCGAACAAATTGAAGAATTTGTTGCTTTTAAGGGTGCTTATGAAGTTGCTTCTTTGATTGAAAAGTATGATATTGCTCTCTACAAATCTGAAAATTTTGACATACTTAAATATTGCTATGAAAATTATGCTCACAATGCCTATGTCAAAGAATTTATTGAGAGAATGACCGTTGCTTTGGAAGAAAATAATGATATGCATGAATCTATACATAGTTATGATTCCGATGATTTGATTGAATTATCCCTTGATGAACATGATGCTTGTTGTTGTTGTGGCCATGATGTGAATATTTCTGGAGATGAATTTGCTATAGTTCCTTATGTTAAACATGAGATTATTGCTATTGCACCCGTACTTGATAGTTCCTTGAATCAAAAACATGATTGCAATGATGTTATTATAAATTCTATTAATGTCAATTTTGCTAATAATATGCAAAACCCCAAGCTTGGGGATGCTAGTTTTGCTATGTCCGCTACTTATTGTAATGATCATGATTGGGGTGATTCTGCTTATATTCTTGAAATTTTATTTAAGCCCCATGATGAATATGAGATTGATAATAATGTTTGCAATAATACTGAAAGTGGGTTTGGAAGAGAGTCAACTTTAGATCCCACATATTTGGATAATGTTCAATCTTATTAAGTGGGTTTGGAGAGGTCATGACTTTAGTTAATGATATTCCCACTATTTTGGAAGAGCGTCAACTTTGCATGCATGTGGATCATGTAGAGAAAATTTTATGTGATAGCTATATTGTTGAATTTGAATATGATCCCACATGTAAGTATTATGAGAGAGGAAAATATGGTTGTAGAAATTTTTATGCTACTAAATTACCTCTCGTTATGTTGAGATTGCTATTATTTCTTTCTTCTTCCTTGCTTATGCTAGTTTTTGCTTGTCTTGATAATTTGTTTGATTATAAAATATCTATGCATAGGTAGTATGTTAGACTTAGATGTGTTTGCCATGTGTTTCATGATGCTCTCTTTGCGCTTCAATTCTTGTCTTTCATGTGAGCATCATTGAAATCTCATTGCCTAGCTAAAAAGGCTTTAAAGAAAAGCGCTTGTTGGGAGACAACCCAATATTTTTTACTTGATTTTATGCAATAAATTTTTCATCTAGCCTCTGGTTAGATGTGTTTTTATGTTTTAATTAGTGTTTGTGCCAAGTAAGACCTTTGGGATAGCTTATGGTGATAGTTGATTTGATCTTGCTGAAAAACAGAAACTTTTGCGCTCATGAAAACAATTATCATTTTTAGCAGGAACGTGATAAAATACTGATTATTTTTGTGGAGGATTAATAAAAAAATTGGCAACCACTTCCTAATATCTCAGGATTTTTGGATTTACAGAAGTACATGAAATATCCAGATTGCTACAAACTATTCTGTTTTTGACAGATTCTGTTTTTCTCGTGTTGTTTGCTTATTTTGATGAATCTATGGCTAGTATCGGGGGGGGGGGTTATGAACCATGGAAAAGTTGGAATATAGTAGATATTACACCAATATAAATAAAGAATGAGTTCACAACAGTACCAAAAGTGGTGATTTATTTTCTTATACTAACGGAGCTTATAAGATTTTATGTTGAAGTTTTATGTTGTGAAGTTTTCATGTTTTGGATAAGGATTTGATGGACTATGAAATAAGGAGTGGAAAGAGACCAACCTTGGGGATGCCCAAGGCACCCCAAGGTAATATTCAAGGAGGCCAAAGGGCCTAAGCTTGGGGATGCCGTGGGAAGGCATCCCCTCTTTCGTCTTCGTCTATCTATGACTTTACTTGAGGCTATATTTTTATTCACCACATGATATGTGTTTTGCTTGGAGCGTCTTGTATGATTTGAGTCTTTTATTTTTAGTTTGCCACAATCGTCCTTGCTGTACACACCTTTGGGGAGAGAGACGCATGAATCGTGATTTATTAGAATACTCTATGTGGTTCACTTATATCTTTTGAGCTAGGCAATTTTGCTCTAGTGCTTCACTTGTATCTTTTTAGAGCACGGCGGTGGTTTTATTTTATAGAAATTGATGAACTCTCGTACTTCACTTATATTATTTGAGAGTCTTTAGAACAGTATGGTAATTTGCTTTCGTTATAAAATTAGTCCTACTGTGATTGGCATCCAAAAGGGATATAATAATTTTTTTTATATAAAGTGCATTGAATACTATGGGAAGTTTGATTCCTTATGATTGTTTTGAGATATGAAGATGGTGATATTAGAGTCATGCTAGTGAGTAGTTGTGAATTTCAGAAATACTTGTGTTAAGGTTTGTGAGTCACGTAGTATGCACGTATGGTCAACCGTTATATAACGAAGTTAGAGCATGAGATGTTTTTTGATTGTCTTCCTTATGAGTGGCGGTCGGGGACGAGCGATGGTCTTTTCCGACCAATCTATCCCCGTAGGAGCATACACGTATTACTTTGTTTTGATGACTAATAGATTTTCGCAATAAGTATGTGAGTTCTTTATGACTAATGTTGAGTCCATGGATTATACGCACTCTCACCTTTCCGCCATTGCTAGCCTCTCTAGTACCGCGCAACTTTCACCGGTACCATAAACCCACCAGATATCCTTCCTCAAAACAGCCATTCCGAGATATATTGCCATGCAACTTTCCACCATTCCGTTTATTGTGATACGTTCCATCATTGTCATATTGCTTTGCATGATCATGTAGTTGACATCATATTTGTGGCAAAGCCACCGTTCATCATTTTTTTATACATGTCACTCTTAATTCATTGCACATCCCGGTACACTGCCGGAGGCATTCACATAGAGTCATATTTTTGTTCTAGTATCGAGTTGTAATCATTGAGTTGTAAGTAAATAAAAGTGTGATGATCTTCATTATTAGAGCATTGTCCCATGTGAGGTAAAAAAGAGAAGGCAAAAAAGAGAAAGCCCAAAAAAAGGAAAAAAATGAGAGAGAAAGAGAGAAGGGACAATGTTACTATCCTTTTTGCCACACTTGTGCTTCAAAGTAGCACCATGATCTTCATGATAGAGAGTCTCCTACGATATCACTTTCATATACTAGTGGGAATTTTTTCATTATAGAACTTGTCTTGTATATTCCAACAATGGGCTTCCTCAAATGCCCTAGGTCTTTGTGAGCAAGCAAGTTGGATGCACACCCACTTAATTTCTTTTGTTGAGCTTTCATACATTTATAGCTCTAGTGCATCTGTTGCATGACAATCCCTACTGACTCACATAGATATCTATTAATGGGCATCTCCATAGCCCGTTGATACGCCTAGTTGATGTGACACTATCTCCTTCTTTTTGTCTTCTCCACAACCACCGTCTATTCCACCCATAGTGCTATGCCCATGGCTCACGCTCATGTATTGTGTGAATTTTGAAAAGGTTTGAGAACATCAAAAGCATGAAACAATTGCTTGGCTTGTCGTCAGGGTTGTGCGATTTGAATATTTTGTGTGACGAAGATGGAGCATAGCCAGACTATATGATTTTGTAGGGAAAAGATTTTTTTGGCCATGTTATTTTGAGAAGACATAATTATTTTGTTAGTATGCTTGAAGTATTATTGTTTTTATGTCAATATTAAAATTTTTTTTGAATCTTATTGATCTGAACATTCATGCCACAATAAAGAGAATTACATGGATAAATATGTTAGGTAGCATTCCACATCAAAAATTCTATTTTTATCATTTACCTACTCGAGGTCGAGCAGGAATTAAGCTTGGGGATGCTTGATACGTCTCCAGCGTATCTATAATATTTTATTGTTCCATGCTATTATATTATATGTTTTGGATGTTTTATATGCATTAATATTCTATTTTATATGATTTCTGGGACTAATCTATTAACCTAGAGCCTAGTGCTAGTTTCTGTTTTTTCCTTGTTTTAGAGTTTCACGAAAAAGGAATACCAAACTGAGTACAAACGGAATAAAACTTTCGCGATGATTTTTCTTGGACCAGAAGACACCCAGGAGACTTGGAGTGCAAGTCAGAAGAGCCACGAAGCGGCCACAAGGGTGCAGGGCACCCCCCGACCTTGTGGGCCCCTTGGTGACCCCCTGACCTAGATCTTCCTCCTATATATTCTCATATGCCCTGAAAACTTCCAGGGGAGCCATGAAACCACTTTTCCACCGCCGCAACCTTCTGTACCCGTGAGATCCCATCTAGGGACCTTTTCCGGCTTCCTGCCGGAGGGGGATTCGATCATGGAGGGCTTCTACATTAACACCATTGCCTCTCCGATGAAGCGTGAGTAGTTTACCACAGACCGGCGGGTCCATAGCTAGTAGCTAGATGGCTTCTTCTCTCTCTTTGATTCTCAATACCGTGTTCTCCTCGATGTTCTTGGAGATCTATTCGATGTAATACTCTTTTGCGGTGTGTTTGCCGAGATCCGATGAATTGTGGATTTATGATCAGCTTATCTATGACTATTATTTGAATCTCCTCTGAATTCTTTTATGCATGATTTGATATCTTTACAAGTCTCTTCGAACTATTGATTTGGTTTGGCTGACTAGATTGGTTTTTCTTGTAGTGGGAGAAGTGTTTAGCTTTGGGTTCAATCTTGCAGTGTCCTTTCCCAGTGACAGTAGGGGCAGCAAGGCACGTATTGTATTGTTGCCATCGAGTATAACAAGATGGGGCTTTCATCATATTGCTTGAGTTAATCCCGCTACATCATGTCATCTTGCTTGATGTGTTACTCTGCTTATGAACTTAATACTCTAGATGCAGGCAAGAGTCGGTCAATGTGTGAAGTAATAGTACTAGGTCTACATGACACGGACGTGATGCCTATATTCATGATCATTGCCTTAGATATCGCCATAACTTTGCACTTTTCTATCAATTGCTCGGCAGCAATTTGTTCACCCACCGTAATAATTTCTATCTTGAGAGAAGCCTCTAGTGAAACCTATGGCCCCCGGGTCTATTTGCCATCATATAAGTTTCTGATTTACTTTCTTTGCAATCTTTTACTTTCTGTTCCATAAACTAAAAATAACAAAGATATTACTTTACCGTTTATCCATCTATATCAGATCTCACTTTGCAAATAACCGTGAAGGGATTGACAACCCCTTATCACGTTGGGTGCAAGTTGGTGTTTGATTGTGTAGGTATTCGGTGGCTTGTCGCGTTGTCTCCTACTGGATTGATACCTTGGTTCTCAAAACTGAGGAAAATGCTTACTCTACTTTGCTGCATCACCCTTTCCTCTTCAAGGGAAAAAACAACGCAGTCTCAAGAGGTAGCAAGGGTTTGAGTGGATTGATACGTCTCCAACGTATCTATAATTTTTGATTGTTCCATGCTATTATATTATATGTTTTGGATGTTTAATGGCTTTATTATACATTTTTATATTATTTTTGGCACTAACCTACTAACCCAAGGCCCAGTGCAAATTGTTTTTTTGCCTATTTCAATGTTTCGCAGAAAAGGAATATCAAACTGAATCCAAACGGAATGAAACCTTCGGGAGAGTTATTTTTGGAACAAACGTGATCCAAGGGACTTGGAGTATACGTCAAGAAAGGAGCAAGGAGGCCACGAGGCAGGGAGGCGCTCCTGCCCCCTGGGCGCACCCCCACCCCCGTGGGCCCCTCGCAGGTCCACCGACCTACTTATTCCTCCTATATATATCCATATACCCCAAAAACATCCAGGAGTAGCACAAAACCCTATTTCCACCGCCCCAACCTTATGTACCCAAGAGATCCCATCTTGGGGCCTTTTCCAGAGCTCTGTCGGATGGGAATCGATCACGGAGGGTTTCTACATCAACACCATAGCCTCTTCGATGATGTGTGAGTAGTTTACCACAGACCTTTGGGTCCATAGTTATTAGCTAGATGGCTTCTTCTCTCTCTTTGGATCTCAATACAAAGTTCTCCTCGATCTTCTTTGAGATCTGTTCGATGTAATTCTTTTTGCGGTGTGTTTGTCAAGATCTGATGAATTGTGGGTTTATGATCAAGCTTATCTATGAACAATATTTGATTCTTATCTGAAATCTTTTATGCATGATTTGTTATCTTTGCAAGTCTCTTTGAATTATCAGTTTGGTTTGGCCTACTAGATTGATCTTTCTTGCAATGTGAGAAGTGCTTAGATTTGGGTTCAATCTTGCGGTGTCCTTTTCCAGTGACAGCAGGGGCAGCAAGGCACGTATTGTATTGTTGCCATCGAGGATAAAAAGACGGGGTTTATATCATATCGCTTGAGTTTATCCCTCTACATCATGTCATCTTGCCTAATGCGTTACTCTGTTCTTATGAACTTAATACTCTAGATGCATACTGGATAGTGGTAGATGTGTGGAGTAATAGTGGTAGATGCAGAATCATTTCGGTCTACTTGTCACGGGCGTGATGCATATATACATGATCATGCCTAGATATTCTCATAATCATGCACTTTTCTATCAATTGCTTGACAACAATTTGTTTACCCACCGTAATACTTATGCTATCTTGAGATAAGCCACTAGTGAAACCTATGGCCCCCCGGTCTATCTTCTATCATATAAGTTTCCAATCTATTTTACTTTGCAATCTTTTGTTTCAATCTATATCATAAAAATACCAAAAATATTTATCTTATTATCTCTATCAGATCTCACTCTCGTAAGTGACCGTGAAGGGATTGACAACCCCTTTATCGCGTTGGTTGTGAGGTTCTTATTTGTTTGTGTAGGTGCGAGGTGACTTGTGTGTAGTCTCCTACTGGATTGATACCTTATTTCTCAAAAACTGAGGGAAATACTTACGCTACTTTGCTGCATCACCCTTTCCTCTTCAAGGGAAAACCAACGCAGTGCTCAAGAGGTAGCATGGATTAGCCAAGGAAGATGCCCATGACAAGTTTCTCTATATGTTTGAGAGACAATGCTAGGTGTTGGGCTATGTGCATCGACGGTAATAAAAAAATCTAAGCGCAGATCAACCAACAACATGATAAGGGAGATGGATTACGAGATCAATACCACTAGACGCGCAGTGCCATGCATCTGAAGAAGAGTTGGGGCTGCACATCTTAGGAGTCGTCTTCCCCTCCCCGATCTCCCTTGAACAGCCGATCGTCGGATCCCTCAAGCAAGTTTGCCTAAGCGGCAAGTGCACCTCCTCTAACGGCATTCACATGTCCAGGAGGAACGCCATGCGGCAGACTGCTAGGTCCGATCGCACAACCGGCGGTGAGTGGAGGTTGCTAATTACAACACATGCAAAGCCCTAATGATAAACACCTAAGTTATCAATCGAATATGTGTGCCACACCTCCACTATATATACGCATCCATCGCGGGCTCAATACACCGGCCCCGTATGGATCCGAAAGCCCACAAGTCTACTTGGCCCATATCCAAGTTCAGGTTGGACCACATCCGACCAGTGAAGTCGGATGTGACCCAACCTGTTTGGTCGGTAGCAACCTCTAGCAGAGCTTGCCGACCAGCAAGCAGACAATGAATCTGTTTTGGCGAACCTATACAACGTGTCACACTTCTGTTCCCTTTGCCTCAAGATATATGTTGCCGGGATCAAGGAGAATTGGTCATCCTTGTTGCAGCCCAACCTCTTTCTCATTCTTATGATGACGACCTCAAAACCGGATTATCTCATAATCCTTATCACATGTCCATACTTATCCAGGTCGAATCATGCGAGGGCCATAGAGTATATCTGATGTTGAGCATCCTATGGACATCACCATGTCAAGAGTCCATTTGGCAAGTGACACGTGCGACATCTACTTCTTACATGTAAAGATGAATCATCTCCCTTGCGCGTGCTCACTTGACCCCTTCGAGGATGGTACAATACTTGACACTCCACTCCTATGCATGCATAGGTATTGTCGGAGCACCACAGATGACGAGGAGGAGTGCGAGCGCAAGTGTATCCACCATCCGCAAGGGAAGCTTGGAAGTAGAGACGGAAGAAGGAACAAGAAGATGGAGCTGCTAGAAGCTAAAGTGGTCGGACATCCGGGCCAAGGCCGAACATCTGGCGCGTGTGTAGCTGCATAGGAGCTGCACCAACAGACGACCAAAATGCTTCAGCAGCCAGAGATCCAGCGCTACGCGAATGGTCCAGACATCTGGCCACCTGCCAGATATCCGACGAAGGATACCCGAAGCCACTAGAAGTTTGGCCACCGCTTGGTCGGACATTCTGCCATGCCCCGGACATCCGGCTCCTCACTAGAGGCTAGACATCTGGCGCCTACCTACATGCATGGACAGGGCTGAGGCCCATGTATCTCTATCGCACCTCCCACTTCATGGCTAAGACTATATAAACCATCTCCACCTTATTTCTAGGGCTAGCAAAGTATATGAGATCAGTAGAGAGAGCTTTGATCCTTGTACCTCCCTCTTGGGGATCAAGACCTCCTCTTGGAGAAGGATCCCCATCATAGGATCATCTAGACCTCCTAAGGGAGAAGGATCTATCTAGATCTTCAAGTCCTCATCTCCTTTTGGATTTGGGATGAACTTTACCATGTATCCTTGTTCCGTTTGATTGTTCATGTAACTTGTGGATCTTATGTGTTTGTTAGTCTAGTAGATGTTGATAACCCACAAGTATAGGGGATGGCAACAATTTTCGAGGGTGGAGTACGTATTCAACCCAAATTTACTGATTCGACACATGGGGAGCCAAAGAATATTTGCAAGTATTAGTAGTTGAGTGGTCAATTCAACCCCGCCTGGAGAACTAAATATCTGCAACAGAGTGATCGGTAGCACAGTAATATAATAGTTTGATAGAAGTGGCAACAGTAGCAATACTAACGGTAACGGTAATAGTAGCAGTTTTGTAGTGATTGTAACAGCAGCAGCAGTAGTAACTTAGCAAAGATCAATATATGAAAAGCGTAGGCATTGGATCAGTGATGGACAATCGTGTTGGATGACATTCATCATATAACAGTCACAACCTAGAGCGACAGAGAACTAGCTCCAATTCATCAATGTAATGTAGGCATGTACTCCATATATAGTCATGTGTGTTTATGATAAGAACTTGCATGACATCTTTTGTCCTACCCTCCCATGGTAGCGGGGTCCAGAAGGAAACTAAGGGATATTATGGCCTCTGTTTAATAGAGAGCCGGAACAAAGCAGTAACACATAGTGCATACATGAACTCCTCAAACTACAGTAATCTTGGAAGGAATCGCAATTATTGTCACCTTGGGGTATGCAGATCATAACATGTAATGGGTGCATATAACTTGCAAGATAGGATCAAGAACTCAAATATATTCATGAAAATATAAAAGCTTCATATTTGAAATCATGGCACTTGGGCCCTAGTGACAACCATTATGCGTAGAAAAGTCATAGCAACATCAATCTCAGAACATAGTGGATACTAGGGATCAAGCCCTTACAAATTGACTCGATTACATGATAATCTCATCCAACCCCATCACCGTCCAGCAAGCCTATGAAGGAATTACTCACTCCTGATGGTGACCATCATGAAATTGGTGATGAAGAAGGGTTGGCCATGATGATGGCGATGAATCCCTCTCTCTAGAGCCCCGAACGGACTCTAGATCTGGACTCCCGATGAAGAACAGGAGGTGGCGGCAGCTCCATATTGTTAAAAGCGATGAAACTTCTTCTCTTATTTTTTTCTTGAGAAATAGGAATTTATAGGCTTGAGATTAGGGTCAGCGGAGCCATGTGCGCTCCACAAGCTACATGGGCGGTCCCAGGGGTGGTCGAGCCCATGTGGATTGTGGGCCACTGGTGGGTCCCCTCCTGTAGATCTTTGCTCCAGTATTTTTTATTTATTCCGTAAAAATCTCCAAAAAGTTTCATCCAATTCCGAGAACTTTTATTTCTGCACAAAAACAACACCATGGTAGTTCTGTTAAAAACAGTGTCGGTCCGGATTAGTTTCATTCAAATCATGCAAATCAGAGTCCAAAACAAGAGCAAAAGTGTTTGTAAAAGTAGATATGTCATAGACGTATCAACTCCCCCAAGCTGAACTCATTGCTTGTCCTCAAGCAATTCAGTAGACAAACTGAAAGTGATAAAGAAAAACTTTTATGAACTGTTTTGTTCTTGTAATCGTATATAATATTAAATAGTACCCAAGTTTTCAGCAAAGATCATAACTAACCATGCAAATGATAACTCTTAGAAATTATATTCACTCATATCAATGTCATAATCAACTAGCGAGCAATAACATATCTCAAATGCGAGCACTTTGTCAAAACAATCATGATATAATACGACAACATGGTATCTCTCTAGCCCTTTCTGAGACCGCAAAACATAAATGCAGAGCACCTCCAAAGTTCAAGGAGCGACTAAATATTGTAATTCATAGTAGAAGAGATCCAGTCATGATGCACACAATATTAACTATACACAATACATAAGAATGACAATAGTGCTCTGAGGACTGGTGCTTTGAATGAGAAGGTGATGACTCAGTAATAAAAGTAAAATAACATAAAAGTAAATGGATAGTCCCTTTGCACAGGGAAGCATGGATTTGCAAAGGTGTCAGAGCTCGAAGCTTAAATCAGAGATAGATATAATTTTGATAGGCATGCATTTCCTGTCATTGTCACGACCGAGAATTTTCAATATCTTCCATGCTAAACACATTATCAGTGGTTTCCAAGCAAAAAAGGTAAGTTTACTCCCCCTCCACCAACAAACACAAGCTATGGCTAGCCGAATCCACGGGTGCCCTCCATAACAACAGCTTTCTTGGGGAGTTTGTTTCATTTTATTTTTTTATTTTGATTATCTTGCTCCCATAAATCTAGGGGAGTTTGGATGGAACTAAGCCGGACTGACGCTGTTTCCAACAGAACTACCGTGGTGTTTTTTTGTGCAGAAATAAAAGTTCTCCAAATGCATCGAAACTTTTTGACATTTTTTTGGAAAAAGGCACTAAAAGCTTCGTGGGAGGACCAGAAGGTGAAGGATGTGAGCACAAGACACCTGGGCACGCCAGGAGGCCCAGGCGCGCCCACGTGGGTTGTACCCACCTCGAGGCCCATCTTCGCTTGATTCCAACGCTGAAAAATCCTATAAATAAAGAAACCATCAGAAATAACCCTAGATCAGAAGTTCCACTGCCGCAAGCCTCTGTAGCCACGAAAACCAATCTAGACACTGTTTCGGCACTCCGCCGGAGGGGGAAAACATCACCGGTGGCCATCTTCATCATCCCGATGGCCACCATGATGAGGAGGGAGTAGTCCACCCTCGGGGTTGAGGGTTTGTACCAGTAGCTATGTATTTAATCTCTGTCTCTCTCTCTCTCGTGTTCTTGATATGTCACAATCTTGATGTATCGCGGGCTTTGTTAATATAGTTAGATCATATGGTGTTTTCCCTTCTCTATCTTGTTGTGAAACGAGTTTTCCCTTTGATATTTCGTTCTTATCAGATTGAATACTTTTATGGATTTGAGAACACACTATATATGTCTTGCTATGAATACCCGTTGTGACAATGGGGTATCATATTGATTCACTTGATATGTGTTTTGGCACTCAACTCGTGGATTCCTGGGGTGACATTGGGGTAATCTATGCATAGGGGTTGATGCACGTTCTCATCTTTGTTTCTCCGGTAGAAATCTTGGGGCGTTCTTTTAGGTTCTTTGTGTTGGATTGAGTATTATGAATCTTAAATTGTTTGATGCATATCGTATAATCAACTCACGGATACTCGCGGTGACATTGGAGTATCTAGGTGACATTAGAGTTGGTTGATGTGTATCATATGGTATTATTTTAGTATGAAATCTTGGTTAGATCGGTTAGAAAGAATAGCTTGGTGTTATTTTAGTATGAACTCTAGGATAGATCGATCGGAAAGAATAGCTTTGAGGTGGTTTCGTACCCTACAAACAATTTCTTCTTATGTTCTCCGCTAGATAGGAACCTTGGAGTGATTCTTCATCGCACGTTGAGGGATGGTTATATGATCCAACTATATTAGCATTGTTGAGAGATTGCACTAGAGAAAGTACGGACCCTAGACCTCATTTTCAAGCATTACAATACTGTTTGTGCTTCATTTTATCAATTGCTAACTTGCTATTTCTTATTGGTCCTACTACAAAAATCAATATCTACTATCATTACTATGCTTTTATTACCATCTCTTCGCCTAACTAGTGCACCTATAAAAATTACCGTTGTATTTGGTGTGTTGGGTACACAAGAGACTTTTTGTTATTTGGTTACATGGTTGTTTGAGAGAAACCATCTTCATCCTACGCCTCCCACGGATTGATAAACCCTAGGTCATCCACTTGAGGGAAAATTGCTACTGTCCTACAAAACTCTACGCTTGGAGGCCCAACACGAGTCTACAAGAACAAGTTCTGTAGTAGTCATCAAGCAAGTGCAGGCAAAATAACAGAGACCATGATTTTTATCGAATAATAAGTTATAGTCGTAGTTCTGAGCTCTATCCCTAATAAAATCATGGCGCCGCATTGCCTCAAAGTCTAAGTATTTGTTAGGTAGTATAGGATCATTGGCCCTAGCCGAGACCCCCAGATTTGCAGCTACGCGAGAGGCATAAATTCCTCCATAAAAATGACCATAGCCCGTGTTGTGCTGCAGCCTCCGTGCAACAGTTTCCCCAAGATTATATGGTTTGAGGCCCGCTAGAGCAGTATGAATAACGGTCAAGTCAGGGGCACAAAGTGCGCTACAGTCTTGTTTACCAATGATGCATTTTCCATTAAACAGTGCAAAGTAATGAATAGAGGGAAATTAAATACTTTTTATTCTAGCTTGTGTAACTCCTCTATCCTCACCATTGTAAAGACTATTAAGGAACATGTCATAATCAGATTTTTGCGGTTCATCAAGTGAACCCCAATATGGAATTTTGCATGCATCACAGAATTCTTCTAGAGTCATACCATAGGCTCTATCATAAAGATGAAACAAAACTATAGAATTACGTGTATGATACTCAATCTTTTGGGTGAACGGATAAGTGAGATTATAGTGTTGTGGTCGCTTATATGCTAGGAAGGTGGTGAGATCAGTGTTCTGAATATATTGATCAAATTCTTATTTGATACCAGCACCTATCATGAACTCATTGCATGACCACCGACATGATTTGGCATCGGTAATCCACGCCGAGCTTGCCCTTGGTTCAACATACGCCTGCCTTACCGGGCTCTTGCTCGACGACCCCTCCAAGGACCTCCTCCTCGAATAACTCCTCCTAAATAAGTTCATTTCCCTACGAAGACATTTCTGAAATTTTTGAGCCACAAAATTATGTCAATAAAACATCACAAAACTGATAGCAACTACTCATATGAATGTCTAGAGGCTATATCAAGCATTCAAACTACTTGGAACTCAAAGAATTCAATATGCACACTCATTTTCAGTAGCACCAAGAGCAGCCAATTATGTAAAATATAATCCACTAAAGCAAAAAAATAATTGTAGCAATGGAGGAGTCGCATACCAAGGAGCAAAACCCATCAGTTGCGGAAATGGGGTTCGGAGCAAAGAGATAAAAAATCTCAAGTTTGGGAGTAAGAACATGAGGGAGAGAGCAACCAGGAATTTTGTCTGGAGGTAGGAGATGAAGTGGGCTAAAGGGGTAAGCGAGGGGGCCCTGTGGGGCCCACAAGCCACATGGGCGCGCCCAGGGGGTGGCTACGCCCATGTGCCTCGTGGGCACCAGGGGCATCCCCCAGGGTTGTGTTCAGTGCCAAAAATGCTTAAATATTTCAGAAAAAATCATGTTAAAATTTTACATCATTCTGAGCACTATTATTTTTGGGTATTTTTTATTGCATGGATAATTCAGAAAAAAGGATAATCATGGCATTTTATTTCATTTAACTAAAAATAGAAGAGAACAAATAGTATGTACAGAAATTTGTTCTTACTAAAATCATCGACCTCATACCCCTAAAAAAGAATCCATTAATAAGGTTGATCAAGTCTTATTAACAAACTATTTCCGAGTAATATGAAATCAAAGAATCTTCGTATAACACTAGGTTACCTCAGCGGGGATATGCATCTCCCCAATAATAAGAGTTTCATATTTATTTTTGATAGTAGGAAGAAGGAGTTGGAAACTTACAATAGTAATTGTCGAAGTTTTTTCAATAATATTGATGCCATTCACTTGAAATTGTTTCTTCTGAAAGTGCACCATATGCTCATTACCATTGATATGAAAAGTGACCTTGCTTTTTTTGCAATCAATAACAACCCCTACAGTATTCAAAAAGGGTCTACCAAGGATAATCGACATGTTGTCATCCTCGGGCATATCAAGTATAACAAAGTCTGTTAAGATAGTAACATTTGCAACTACAACAGACACATCCTCACAAATACTGATAGATATGGCAGTTGATTTGGCAGCCATTTGCAATGATATTTCAGTAGGTGTGAGTTTATTCAAACCAAGTCTTCTATATAAATATAAAGGGATAACACTAACACCGGCTGCCAAATCACATAAAACTATTTTGACATAATTTCTTGTCATCTCCTCATTTGTCCTCTAGTCTCCTCCTAAAACTTCTAGGGTCTCTTATGTCTAAAAAAACATCAAAAAGTTTTGTAGCGTTTGGTACTGATTTTCTGGAAAACCAAAAACAAGCAGAAAATAGCAACTGGCACTAGGCACTAGGTTAATAGGTTAGTCCCAAAAAATGATATAAAATAGCATAAAAGTGCATATAAAGTATCCAAGATTGATAATATAATAGCATGAAACAATCAAAAATTATAGATACTTTGGAGATGTCTCAGCTACTGACGAGGTCCTGTACCATGGGTGGACAACGCCACGGAGCCCGACCTCATCAACTACAAGGGGCCCACTGGGCCCAGAGCAAAGAGAAAACCCTAGGAGGCGAAGATAGCATTCGTTGTTGATGCATCCATTTTGCATCATGCTTCTATATCGATATTTATTGCATTATGGGCTGTTATTACACATTATGTCACAATACTGATGCCTTTTCTCTCTTATTTTACAAGGTTTACATGAAGAGGGGGAATGCCGGCAACTGGAGTTCTGGGATGGAAAAGGAGCAAGTATTAGAGACATATTCTGCACATCTCCAAAAGGCCTGAAACTCCATGGGAATTATTTTCAGAATATATAAAAAATATTGGGCGAAAGAAGTACCAGAGGGGGGCCACCCACCGTCCACGAGGGTGGGGGCGCACCCTACCCCCCTGGGCGCACCCCCTACCTCATGGGACCTCTAGTGGAGTCTTTCGTCGAGGAAAAATCATAAGCAAGCTCACGGGACGAAACTCCGCCGCCACGAGGCGGAACCTTGGCGGAACCAATCTAGGGCTCCGGTGGAGCTGTTCTGTCGGGGAAACTTCCCTCCGGGAGGGGGAAATCATCACCATCATCATCACCAACGATCCTCTCATCGGGAGGGGGTCAATCTCCATCAACATCTTCACCAGCACCATCTCCTCTCAAACCCTAGTTCATCTCTTGTATCCAATCTTTGTATCAAAACCTTAGATTGGTACCTGTGGGTAGCTAGTAGTGTTGATTACTCTTTGTAGTTGACGCTAGTTGGTTATTTGGTGGAAGATCATATGTTCAAATCCATTATGCATATTAATACCCCTCTGATTATGAACATGAATATGCTTTGTGAGTAGTTACGTTTGTTCCCGAGGACATGGGAGAAGTCTTTCTATAAGTAGTCATGTGAATTTGGTATTCGTTCGATATTTTGATGAGATGTATGTTGTCTTTCCTCTAGTGGTGTCATGTGAACGTCGACTACATGACACTTTACCAAATTTTGGGCCTAGAGGAAGGCATTGGGAAGTAATAAGTAGATGATGGGTTGCTAGAGTGACAGAAGCTTAAACCCTAGTTTATGCGTTGCTTCGTAAGGGGCTGATTTGGATCCATATGTTTCATGCTATGGTTAGGTTTACCTTAATACTTCTGTTGTAGTTGCGGATGCTTGCAATAGGGGTTAATCATAAGTGGGATTCTTGTCCAAGGAAGGACAGTACCCAAGCACCGGTCCACCCACATATCAAATTATCAAAGTACCGAACGTGAATCATATGAGCATGATGAAAACTAGTTTGACGATAATTCCCATGTGTCCTCGGGAGCGCTTTCCCTTATATAAGAGTTTGTCCAGGCTTGTCCATTGCTACAAAAAGGATTGGGCCATATTGCTGCACCTTATTTACTTTTATTACTTGTTACCCGTTACAAATTACCTTATCACAAAACTATCTGTTACCGATAATTTCAGTGCTTGCAGAGAATACCTTGCTGAAAACCGCTTATCATTTCCTTCTGATCCTCGTTGGGTTCGACACTCTTACTTATCGAAAAGGCTATGATAGATCTCCTACACTTGTGGGTCATCAAGACTCTTTTATGGCACCGTTGCCGGGGAGTGAAGCGCCTTTGGTAGGTGGGATTTGGTAAGGAAAAATTTATATAGTGTGTTGAAATTTACTGTCACTTGTTACTATGGAACATAATCCTTTGAGGGGCTTGTTCGTGGTATCTTCACCCCGACCAGTAGAGCAAAGAGTTTCTCCTCAACCTACTGAACCTACTGAAAATGTTTACTTTGAAATCCCTTCGGGTATGATAGAGAAACTGCTAGCTAATCCTTTCACAGGTGATGGAACATTACATCCCGATTTGCACCTAATCTATGTGGATGAAGTTTGTGGATTATTTAAGCTTGCAGGTATGCCCAAGGATGTTATCAAGAAGAAGGTCTTCCCTTTATCTTTGAAGGGAGAGACATTGATATGGTTTCGTCTATGTGATGATATGGGATCATGGAACTACAACCGATTGAAATTGGAATTTCGTCAGAAGTTTTATCCTATGCATCTTGTTCATCGTGATCATAATTATATATACAATTTTTGGCCTCGCGAAGGAGAAAGCATCGTGATCGCTCAAGCTTGGGGATGCTTAAGTCAATGTTATATTCATGCCCCAATCATGAGCTCTCAAAAGAAATGATTATTCAAAAAATTATGCTCAGCTTTCTCTTAGTAATCGCTCCATGCTCGATACTTCTTGTACTGGTTCTTTTATGATGAAGACTATTGAATTCAAATGGGATTTATTGGAGAGAATTAAATGCAACTCTGAAGATTGGGATCTCGACGAAGGTAAGGAGTCAGGTATAACACTTAAGTTTGATTGTGTTAAATCTTTTAAGGATACCAATGCTTTTCATGAATTTAGCACTAAATATGGACTTGAATCTGAGATAGTAGCTTCTTTTTGTGAATCCTTTGCTACTCATGTTGATCTCCCTAAGGAGAAGTGGTTTAAATATAATCCTCCGATTGAAGTAAAAGTAGTTGCACCTATTAAAGTTGAAGAAAAGATTATCACTTATAATGAACCTGTTGTTCCTACTGCTTATATTGAGAAACCACCTTTCCCTGTTAGAATAAAGAATCATGCTAAAGCTTCAACTGTGGTCAACAAAAGTAATATTAAGACACCCAAACCCCCTGAGAAAATTAAAGTTGAACCTAGTGTTTCTATGGTTAAAGACCTCTTGGCCAATAATATTGATGGGCATGTTATTTACTTCTGTGATGAAGCTGCTAGAATTGCTAGACCTGATACTAAAAATAAACAAAGACCTGTTGTAGGCATGCCTATTATTTCTGGTAAAATAGGAGATCATTGCTATCATGGCTTATGTGATATGGGTGCTAGTGCAAGTGCAATACCTCATTCCTTATACAAAGAAATTATGCATGATATTGCACCTGCTGAAATAGAAGAGATTGATGTTACAATTAAGCTTGTCAATAGAGATACTATTTCACCAGTTGGGATTGTTAGAGATGTTGAAGTGTTGTGTGGGAAATTTAAATACCCTACTGATTTTCTTGTTCTTGGTTCCCCACAAGATAACTTTTGTCCCATTATATTTGGTAGACCCTTCTTGAATACTGTTAATGCTAAGATAGACTGCAATAAAGATATTGTTTCTATTGGTTTAGGGGATATGTATCATGAATTTAATTTTTCTTAATTTCGTAGACAACCCCATGATAAAGAATTTCCTAGTAAAGATGAAATTATTGGTCTTGCTTCTATTGCCGTGCCTCCTAGTGATCCTTTAGAACAATATTTGCTAGACCATGAAAATGATATGTTTATGAATGAAAGAAGGGAAATAGATGAAGTATTCTTTAAACAGGGACCTATTTTGAAGCACAACTTGCCTGTTGAAATCTTAGGGGATCCTTCTCCACCTTAGGGTGATCCCGTGTTTGAGCTTAAGCCTTTACCTGATACTCTTAAATACGCTTATCTTGATGAGAAAGAGATATATCCTGTTATTATTAGTGCTAACCTTTCAGAGCATGAAGAAAAGAAATTATTGAAAACTCTGAAGAAGCACCGTGCTGCTATTGGATATACTCTTGATGATCTTAAGGGCATTAGTCCCACTCTATGCCAGCACAAAATAAAATTGGAGAAAGATGCTAAACCGGTTGTTGATCACCAATGATGGTTAAATCCTAAGATGAAAGAAGTGGTAAGAAAAGAAATACTAAAGCTTCTGGAGGAAGGTATAATTTATCCCGTTGCTGATAGTCAGTGGGTAAGTCATGTTCATTGTGTCCCTAAGAAGGGAGGTATTACTGTAGTTCCTAATGATAAATATGAAATGATCCCACAAAGAATTGTTACAGGTTATAGAATGGTAATTGATTTCCACAAATTAAATAAAGCTACTAAAAAGGACATTACCCTTTACCTTTTATTGATCAAATGCTAGAAAGATTATCCAAGCATACACATTTTTGCTTTCTAGATGGTTATTCTTGTTTCTCTCAAATACCTGTGTCAAAATAGGATCAAGAAAAGACAAGTTTTACTTGCCCTTTTGGTACATGTCGTGGTTCTAAGACTGATGGTAGAATAGGGGTATGTATGAGGAGGCAAGATCCCAGCTATGGCGAAGTTGTACACACAAGATTTACGAGTTCATGCCCTTCACGGTGGAAGTAATAGCCCTACGTCTCGGTGCCTGAAGGCGGTCGACTGGATTATATGTGTGTGGTGTTACAGGGGGTGTGAACCCTTGTCCCTGAGGAGGGGGTGGCTTATATAGAGTTCGCCATGCCCCTCCCGCCCTCAGTTACACAAGGTTTTAAGGTACATAAAGATGGGGAGTTTCTGGTAACACTAGCTATAAAGTGACATAAATGACCATTAAGTCTACAGAGTAAACGTCCGACTGTTGATGTTTAGAGTGGCTTTCGATCTTCTGCTGTCGAGTGAATATTGCTATGGTTGAGTGACATTGAGTCTTCCGAGTGGAATGCTTCTATCGAGTGGATGATGGTATCTCTTGAACGCTTCTGACTCTACCCTAGGGGAGGGTGTCTAGGTAAGGCCTATGACTCTACCCTAGGTACATAGCCTCATCATTAGCCCCCGAATGGTTCAGGGTTTGAGTTTAGAAGGAGTTGAAAATACTTCCAACTCAATTTTTGTGCTTCGGAAGCGTCTTGTTAGGCTCAATGAACAACTTGATGGCTTCAACTTCTTTTTTAGTCGCCTTGATCCATTCTTAGTTTGTCGAATGAACTTTTGCTAATAAGCTTCGAGTGTTGATATGAAAGAAATATTTAGTCTGACAGGTTGCTCTGCAGTTCCCGGATCTTGCGCGATTCAAAATTTTGGGAAGTGCGAGGGATGGAGGAGGCCGCAGTAACCGGGATGGATTAGGCAGGGGAGCCTCGATCACCCCGCCGCCTTTTTCACCATGTACCGAGCGAGCGACAGTTGTGGGATTTGACACGATTGACCGGGCCCAGTTGTCAGTCACTCGGAAATGACTCCATATAAGACGTCGGGCTGGGGTATTTTGCATAGTGCACCTCAATTTCTCCTTCTTCCTCCTCTGTTTCTCCACTGCTCCCGTCTCCACTTTCGGTGCCATCGCCCACCTCGAACCCATTCTGCCATGATGGGGAAGGAAAAGAACGCCGCCCTAGAGCGTGCGAAGAAAGCGACGGTGAAGGCGAAGGGGAAGAAGACGAGCCGGGGCGGGTCATCGTCAAGATCTGCTCTGCCGCGCGGCTGGGTCCAGGGCGACTGGATCCGATCCACGCTCGTGCCGGATGATTTGCAAGACCTGGCCGAGAGTGGGCTGATCGAGCATGATTCCTGGAGGCTTCCGGGGGATGAAACTGAGTCGCAGCCTCAGGAGGGTGAGTGTGTCTTGCTCGCCACTCACGTCGACCGTGGTTTTTCTTTGCGTCCACATCCCTTTTTCCGTGCATTCCTGAACTTCTTCGGAGCTCAACTCCACCATTTCTCTCCCAACACAATCACGTACCTTGCGGCTTATGTCTCCTTGTGTGAGAATTTCCTGGGCTGTCGACCGCACTGGGGCCTGTTTAAGCACATCTTCACATGCCGCTCGCAGAATGTGAAAAAGGCCAATCCGAGTAACGAGAAAACCTAGGTGATCCAGATGTGTGGGGGCTTAGGTACCAGATGAGGGGGAAGAGTGCTTTTCCTGCGAAGAATCTTCCCGACTCGGTTAGAGGGTGGCAGTCGACTTGGTTTTATTGCAAAGACAAGCCGACCCCTGGTCATTCGACAGGTCTCCCCCCTTTTCCTTGGCGCGAGTCCAGAAACCCACTTCCTGGAGAGTGACTCCAGCAGAGAAGGTGGAGGTGTCCATGTTGATGGAGCGAGTAGTTCAGCTGATCCATGAGGGAGTGACTGGCATGGATCTGCTCGAGGTATTCCTTAGTCGACGTATTCAACCCCTCCAGGCTCACGATCACTCCATGTGGATGTACTCGGGGATTGAAGATTCCACTTGGATCCATCCGGAGGACGTTGATGAGAAGACGGTGGCACAGTGGGTGCAAAGCATGATAGGGAACAAGGATAATCCCAGGGGGTCCCGAAGAGTTTTACCATTCGACACCAACAACCAACCAAACAAGGTCTATCTCTTATCTCCGAGTGTTTTTCATTCTGACTTGCAGATGCTTACTGAGTCGACCATCCTTTGGTCACTTCTTCTGCTTTGCAGGTTTATACGGAGACATACTCAATGCCGAACGGGGAGCAAGAGCAGTACCAGGAAGGACAAGAAAGCAGAGGCAAAAGCATGGATTGGCAATCTGATGGAGGAGGATAGGAGGAGGAAAGCGAAGACTCGAGCAGTGGTGAAGAAGTCGAGTCACCGCCTCACAACGAAAAGCGTTCCAAACATAAGCACAACCCAGTGAGTGTCTGTGGCGAAGAAGCTAGGCCGACCGGACAAACTTCCAAGCGCACTCGGACCTCTTCCCATGTGCTGACTGAGAAGGCTCCAAAGCAGCCAAAAGTTGCAGAACCAAAGCCTCGGAAGACCCTGCCCAAGATCAAGATCGACGTCCCCGTCGCTTTTGAGTAAGTGTCTTGCCCCCACTTTTCAATCGAGGACTTGTGCTGTCGACTCTCTTTCTCATTTGTCTGAGTGAATCTTGAAACTTGCAGAGCTGCTACTTCTGGGACTTCTGCTTACAGGGATGGTGATGAGGATGTGGAAGACACGGTCACTTCTAACCCGGGTATGACTTTTGCAAACTTGTATTTGCTTTCTCAGTCATTTTGTTGGTTGACTGAATTCTAATGATTAATTCTTTTTGCAGCTCCTCCCCATGTCATTTATCTTCCAGATGACGACGATGATGTGCTGCTGAGGCCCAGGAGGAGTAAGAAGGCATCAACTGGCAAGGTGCTCCAGTCGACGCTAGTGACGGAGCCGGTGATCCAGGAGACCAGCGATGCCAACCGAGCTTCTATGACTTTTGCCGTACCATTGTCGAGTGCTCAACTGATCAGATCCCAATCGATACACCGTCTCCAATCTTCACTATGTATCGCATCCCGGAGGACCAAGCAGGTGCTGCCAAGGAGGCCATACGCCAGTCAGGCATCATGATGGAGCAGATGAAGGTGGTTCGAGGGGCCAGTCAAGCTTCTTATGATGCCAGCTCAGCTCTCCAGAGCAACGTCCAGGTTGGTTGACTTCCGACTGAACTCTTATTTTGTCGCTTGTTCTGTTAGGATATGCTACCCGAAAATTCTCCTTGTGCCTCTCTTCGTCAGTCTGCTTTTTGCATTTGTACACCCAATGGGTGTGTAATTTATCGCTGAATAGTACTGTTGAATAGGTTTTACTTCTTGAGTCGACTAGATTGTGTCGATTCAGTCTTTGAACCAGTGGGGGCACGCTGAGTGCACCCACTGGGTGTAGTCCCCGAGACCGTAGTTGACTGCGGGCAGTCGACTATGGTCTGAGAATCATAACTTTCTCATTTGGTCTGAACGGATCATGTCGAGTGTAACTTGAACCAGTGGGGGCACGCTAAGTGCACCCACTGGGTGTAGTCCCCGAGACTGCTGCCGAATGTTTGATTCGGCAGTAGTCTGAGAATTCTTTTCACTTGGGAGTGAATAACCTTTAATTCTGTTTTTTTTGTTCATTGACTTCAGAAATCTTGTGAGCTCGTCTCCAAATTTTTCGAATTCGAGGAGAAGCAGAGACAACTCAATATTGACTTGGACCTGGCTAAGCAGAACTTGCAGAAGGGCAAAGATGAGACAGCCGGTATGGAAGGTAAAAACTGGTCGATTGTTTATCTTGGCCGACTCACAAGTCATCTGCTCGTTCTTCTATCTAACCCGAGTGCATATCTTTCAGAGAAAATGAAGCAGGCTCTGGCGAAAAAGGACCTCAATCTCGCCGGTGCACAAAAGGAGGCTCAGGAGAAGACTGCACTTGCTGACAAGAAACTGGCCTCAGTGGGCGCGCTGGAAGAAGAAAACACCAAATTGAAGACATCCCTTAACGAGTCCAACCGAGAAGTCACTTGTCTAAAAAAAGACAAAGTGGCTTTGCACGAGAAGATTGAAGGCATTTCTCGCAAGAGAAATGATCTGGAAGATTATCTGGGGGCACTCGCCAAGAAGTTATTCCTCGTGCTTGAAGGTATTCTTTCTTATCCGACTGTTTAGTCATCGTCGACTCACTATGCAACCATCGACTCATTATTTCTATGCATTTGTAGAATTCTGCCAAAACTTTGAGAGGAAACCGGACGGATCGAGACAGGCCTGGACCCCGTCCTTTCCCCTGTTGGTGATGAAGCTGCCATGAACGTGCTCTGACTGGAATCCCATGTTGCCAGTGTTACTTCCTACCTTGCTCGCCTGAAGGTTGCGGTGTCGCGGATTGACTCAACGCTTTGGCCATGGGAGATGCCCCCAGAAGGACCTCGAGTCTTTGATGACTCGACTCAACGCGATCCCTGGCCGAGTGCAAGAGTGGAAGAAGTCATCTGCTCGCTGCGGTGATGACATAGCTCTATCGCTAGTCCGAGTCCACTGCAAGGAAGCCAAGGAGGAGAAGCTAGCAGCGATCAAGGTTGCCAATACCAGGAAACACGACTTCCGGTCCTTCATGGAAACTTTTATTGCTGCCTCCACTCGGATTGCAGATGGAATCGACTTGGAAGAATTCATCAAGCCTGCCAGTCCTCCCGCGGAGTGAACAAACTTTTTATGATCCGATTAAATTTGCCTCGGTATGCCGAGTGGTTTTTGTAATCGTTTAAACTTCTTTGGGCCTGATGCTCAAGTACCTTGAACTGCGATTTGGAACCTTGTAGGATTTATCTGAACTTGGCTGCCTTTGGATCTTTTGACTCTTTATGTAGAACTTGTTTCTTCAGTTTGAGTTGCTACTGAGTTTGTGATGCAACTCAGTTGAGTGAATCATGGGCAAAGATATTTGGTGTTGCCCATGGCCTGCACCTCGTCATCCTTGCGGATCGGGATGGAGCGGATGTTGTATTTGTGTCAAAGCTCCGAGGACAGATCATGGTCGACCTAAACCTCGCCGCCCTTACGGATAAGGATGGAGTGGACGTTGTATTTATGTCGAAGCTCTGAGGACATATCATGGTCGACCTGAACCTCGCCGCCCTTACGGATAAGGATGGAGCGGATGTTGTATTTGTGTCGAAGCTCCGGGGACAGATCGTGGTCGACCTGAACCTCACCGTCCTTGCGGATAAGGATGAAGCGAGTTATAAAACATAGGCGAGTACTGGGCTGCAGCTAAGCCTCCGAGCGGGAGGGTTGCTCACCACTCGGTAGGATTTTTTATACTTAGGCGAGTACTGGACTGCAGCTAAGCCTCCGAGTGGGAGGGTTGGTCACCACTCGGTAGGATTTTCCATACTTAGGCGAGTACTGGACTGCAGCTAAGCCTCCGAGTGGGAGGGTTGCTCACCACTTGGTAGGATTTTTAATACTTAGGCAAGTACTGGACTGCAGCTAAGCCCCCGAGTGGGAGGGTTGCTCACCACTCGGTAGGATTGTTTTAAACTTAGGCGAGTACTGGACTGCAGCTAAGCCCCTGAGTGGGAGGGTTCCTCACCACTCGGTAGGATTTTTTAAACTTAGCCAAGTACTGGACTACAGCTAAGCCCCCAAGTGGGAGGCTTGCTCACCACTCCGTAGGATTTTTTTTAACTTAGGAGAGTACTGGACTACAACTAAGCCCCTGAGTGAGAGACTTGCTCACCACTCGGTAGGATTTTTTAAACTTAGGCGAGTACTGGACTGCAGCTAAGCCCCCGAGTGGGAGGCTTGCTCACCACTGGGTAGGATTTTTTAAACTTAGGCGAGTACTGGACTGCAGCTAAGCCCCCGAGTGAGAGACTTGCTCACCACTCGGTAGGATTTTTTGAACTTAGGCAAAACGAATTCGCAGCTAAGCCCCCGAGTGAGAGGCTTGCTCACCACTCGGTAGGATTTTTTAAACTTAGGCGAAACGGATTCGTAGCTAAGCCCCTGAGTGAGAGACTTGCTCATCACTCGGTAGGTTTTTCTTTTTTATAACTTAGGCGAAGCGGATTCGCAGCTAAGGCACCCACTGGAGGATTTAGAACACTTAAAAAAGGAACAACAATCGTCTAGGAAACTGTGAAACTGTGTCTTTGATAATCAAACTAGAATGTATTTCTTATTACATCTCAACAATCCAAATGCTTAAGTATAAAAGGGGCGGGGCAGCTCCGCATTCCAAGCACGTGGCTCGTCTTTATTGTGCTCCAGATTGTAGAGGCGATAAGCCCCGTTGTGAAGCACTTTGGTGATGATGAAGGGGCCTTCCCAAGCAGGAGCGAGCTTCTGTGGTTTCTGCTGATCCACTTGAAGAAACAGGTTTCCCTCTTGAAATGCTCGACCTCTCACGTTTCTGGCATGGAATTGACGCATGTCTTGCTGATAGATGGTCGACCGGATCAGCGCCATCTCTCTTTCTTCTTCCAGAAGGTCAACAGCATCCTGACGGGCTTGCTCTGCTTCGGCTTCTGAGAAGAGTTCTACTCGCGGGGCATTATGAGGCAATTCACCCGGAAGCACACACTAGAAAAAAAATACACTTCCGTGATGATACGTGTTTGTCACAGTAGGTCGCATTTTCTATCATGCATGTACATCCATGACAATTTTATGACAGAATCAAGATAGTCATACATGTGCTGTCGTAGAAGTGTGCCATGGCATTACCAAAATTATCATCATGGAAGTGTCCACTTCCATGACGATAAATCCCGCGTCACAGAAGTGCTTTCGTCAAGGGTGACTGACACGTGGCATCCACCGTAACGGAACACCGTTAAGCTATCGGGTCGGGTTTTGGATCCGATAACCTGTTAACAGCCCCGACCAATGGGGATGTTCCACGTGTAAAATCATCATTGGCTGGAGGAAACACGTGCCGGCTCATCGTTGGGACAAATGGCATCCACTCATTGGACAGAAGGCGCCTATGATACGTCGACACGTGGCACGGCCCAACAGAGGCCCATTCCTGTGAAAAGACCGGCCCGTTTGACTTGGTCAAAAGGTGGCGGGCCGGCCCATGTAAAGCCTATTAACGGCCTATTCGCATATAGCCCATTTACAGCCCGCTAACCCAAGGCCCGTTATGCCCTACCCGAATTAGGCCCAGTAGTGTCATCTGGGCCACCCAATATGATTCCAGCCCATTTTCACTTCTGGCCCATGTATGGCCCATGACATCTTTCGGTCCATATGAGGCCCTATGTAACTCTTGGCCTATTAACGGCCCGTGGTGAAACTGTCTCATAATGAACAGTGTATCACTTTACACCCATTAACGGCCCGTGGTGAAACTGGCCCGTAATGAACAGTGTATCACTTTATACCCATTAACGGCCCGTTATTCCGTTGGGCCGTTTCCAACCCATGTTATCTTTCGGCCTTCTCAGAGCCCATTTATTCTTGGGCTCATTTCCAGCATTCGTTTACTTACGGCCCGTTATTGTCATTTTCTGCTTGTGGGCCAAATTCAGCCCGTGGTTACAGTCGGTCCGTTTGTGGTCCGTTAATACATTGGGCCATTTTCATAGCGTCATCAAATACGGCCTATTAACGATGGCCCGTTATGGTCGGCCCATGAACGGACGATTCCAACTCTAGCCCGTTTACGGCCATAATGCGGTCTGTTTGGCCCATGTTTGGCCAATTGATCATACAGCCAGTATAAGGCCCATTGATGATACGGCCCGCAGAAGGCCCATTGTTTCTACGGCCCATAGAAGGCCCATTGTTTCTACGGCCAGTAGGAGGCCCAGTGTCACTACAGTAAATATTAGCCCATGGTTATTGTGGCCTAGTTTTAAAAAATAGGTTATTGCAGCCACTAGCTAACCGTGGAAAAAGAACTGCAATGACTACAAGCAAACAAATAAACAAGACAACAAGGAAATAAATAAGCAAGCAACTAACGCTAGTCTATCACGGCTATTACACATCACTGGGCATCAAAGTTCGCCACCAGTGCAAATATAGGGAACAAAGCAGCATATCATATACACTGGTTGTCAAAGTTGGCGACCAGCGCAAATAAACGCCGCAGCAAAACAAATCCAGAACTGAAACCACTTCGGAAGATCTCAAGAAACAATATCCTGGTTACCCATAATGCTGGCAAGATGCTTAGCAAGCTTATTAACATTCTCTTGTTTGGCGCTTAAATCCTCCAGCGCTTGCTATTGCACCAGAAAATATGCATCTGAATTCTGCAGGGACTTCCTCAGTCCTTCAGCTTCCTGTCGCAGCACATCTGATCGATGTCTTTCAACTTGAAGTTGAGACTCAAGAAGACGAACTGATTCAGGCAGCGAGTTCGAAGAGCTTGTGCCAGCAGTAGTGGCCAGTAACTCGAACACTACATCAAGACAAGACTTTTGGATTCCCTCACTGTCGTCAAGATAGTTTTTATCAGCTTTCTTGAAGACCAACAGGGATGTCTCACTATCTTGAACCTTATCTGCATTACTTCCTTTACCATTGGATAACGCGGTACTGTTCTCCAATATTTTGTTCGCATTCTAAAAGAGAAACAAGCAGACACATCACATGTTTACCATGTTGTATATGAAACTCATTTTGGTAAATGAGTTCAGTAGTAAAGTGGAAAGGATAACAACATGAAACAAACATATATCTATGTACCATGGTCACTTTATGGTCTATATCATTCTAGTTTTTGTTGCCAAATCAAGATAGAGACACAGTTCAAATAATATTTGTTCAAGACAAAGCAGAATAGACAGAATATAAGTGTGGGTAACTATAGAGCAATAACAACACTTGTAATGTGCATGACATGAGAACATAACTGTTTATTCAATTGAAACTGAAATCAACATACAGAAGGTTACAACAGCAAACCTGTTAAAGAAACAGGTTTAAAACATACCTGTTGCGCCATTGGAGTTTCAATTCCATCCTTCAAATTCGAAAATAGTTGGTATGAGTAAATACAGTAATGCAAGAGCAAAGGAGTATGAACCAATGCTACATAACCTGACCTGAGAACAAATCTTCTTCTCCTTTAAGCATTGAGTTGGGATTCGGAGTGGTGGTCCTCGTGCTTTGGGCACTGCAGTTCCCTTACTAATTGCTCGTGTTTGGGTGCTCTGTGGTGGAGACGGTGCTGTGTCAACTGGAACTGGGTTACTATCTGCCGGGGTTGGGGTTAGAAGGGGTGTAGCTGGTTCTCTGTCCAACTGGGTAGGGGTACAATCTGCGAGAGTCTGGGTTATGTGTTGTGGATCTGGTCCTTGGGCAAGTACAACCGTGGTTCTATCTGCATCAACTGGTAGCACTATATTTTTTGAAGACCGTGTTGTTACTCCCTTAGATACTGCCATCACGCTCTCCAATTCAAATGGTTGATAAACAAGAAAAGTAATTGAAAGTATAGACATTGTATGATAGACAGGTGCAATGGATAGTGTGGAATAAAAGAGGGCATGAAATAATTCATATTTATGTTGTCTAACCAAACAGGATAGCATGACACAATTTCACATATATGATGGCTAACTAAACAGGATAGCATGACACAATTTCACATATATGATGGCTAACTAAAAAAGATGGAAAGACATAGTTCAAAATATGAGACTATGTAAACAGGATGACATGACATAACTATATAATGTGTTTATTAAATAGGTTGGCATGCCATAATTCACATACATTCACGGATAGAATGCCATAATTCAAAATATGATGACTGTAAACACTAAATAGGATGAGATGATATAACTATATGATGTCTTTATTAAATGGGTTGCCATGCCATAATTCAGATAGATGATGTGTATGTACTATGTAAACATGATGGCATGATATAATTCAAATATATGATTTATATAGTAAGCAAGTAAGCAGATGGCAATCCATATATGATGTAAAAACTAAGCAATGCAAGACCACATGCATGACATGGGTAATATAACCCTGCCAAGTTTGAGCATAGACCTCAGGGGGGAAAATATGACTGGTCATCAGTCTCTGAATCCTCCTCTGAGGAGCTCTCTGTAACCAGCAAGATGTCTGCTTCAGCAGGTAGCATTGTCTGCTCTGAATACCTTGTTTTCACTCCAGATACTTCCATCAACGCTTCAAATGGCTGATGCACAAGAAGAGTAGTTGAATATACAAACGTTGTCGACAAATGGAACATGTAATACAAAAAAATGATAGCATGATATAATTCACATACATGATGATTGGCTAAACAGCATGGCATTGCATAATTCACATATATAATGCCTTTGCAACAAGATAGCATTGTATAATTCACATATATAATGTTTTGCAACAAGATGGCAATGCACAATGCACATATATGGTAATTAGACACTAAACAGGTGGCATTCACACAAAGCATGTCTAAACTAATCAAATGACATAGCAATGCGAGACAGCATACGCACGATATGAGCAACATAACCCTACCAAGTTAGAGCATACACCTCGGGGGGGAATAGGACTGGTCATCTGTCTCTGAATCCTCCTCTGAGGAGCTATCCGTAACCAGCGAGATATCCACTTTGTCGGATAGCATACTCTGCTCTGAAGACCTTGTTTTCACTCCAGAATTTTCCATCACCATGTCAAATGACTGATGCACACGAAGAGCAGTTGAATGTACTAACATTGTTGACAAATGTAATATGTAACGAAAAAAAAGGATGGCCTGATATAATTTACATATAAGATGACGTGCTAAGCAGGATGGCATTGCAAAATTCACATATATGATGCCTGGCTAAACAAGATGGCGTTGCATAATTCACATAAACGATGAATAAACTAAACAGATGGTATTCGCACAAAGGATGTCTAAACTAAGCAGATGACATATTTGATGTATAAAGTAAGCAATGCAAGACACCATATGCATGATATAACCAACATCAGCATGCCAAGTTTCACGGGCGAAGCCTCTGGCCACTGCACCTCCTGAAGCCAGTGTGCAGTCTGAAGATCTCTCACGCATCTCCGAGTCTGCCAAAGTGAAGAAGCACATACAACCCACCGGTTAAGCACTGACCCCTGCTGCTGTTTTGCGAAATGAGAATGACGCCATTGATCTGTCCAGCGACGACGATCTTGGCGATGACGCTCTTGAGCAGTTGATCAAGAGCAAGCAAGAGGCGGAAATCTTCAATGAGCTTCCTCTCTTTGATGTGGAAATCTTAAACAAGTTCATTGATGAGTGGTTTGACAGCCCAAATGTCAGCTTTGATGATCTTCAGCTTCCAATTGGCCTCAGCGTCGCCTTCCACAGAGCCATTTCTCCTGAGTTGGCTCTAGCTCAGAAAATTGTTGAGCTAAAGCATAAGATCGATTATGAAAAGGCTCAGTTTAAGAAGCACATGGCCAAGCTCAATGTTGAAGACATTCAAAACTTCAAGGTCATGATGCATGATCTCAAGGAAGCATTCCACAAGAAACGTGAAGAAGCCAAAGGTTCTCGTGAGCGCATGAAGGATCTTGCTGCCAAATGTGTTCAAGGATACAATGAAGATGAAAAGCGCAAGGCTTTGGGGCGACCAGGCATCGACCCCCGAATGGCTGCCAAGAAGAAGAAGAAGCCAGCTATGGCAGAACCCGAAGCATCAGGGCAGGAAGAACCTCGCATTGTCTTCCCAGCCAGTCTGACAGGCTCGAAGCCTAAGGTCCCCACAGTGGCTTCAGAACTCAAGAAAACAAGGGCAGCTGAAGCCGAAGCCAGAAAACGCAAGACCAAAGCCACCACTGATGATGCTCCCCCAACCAAGAAACGGAAAACAAAGAAGAGAGACCGGGCTGCTCCCACAGAGCCCCTTGATGTCAAGCCAATCTCAGTGGCTCGTCCTGCGTCCGAACATCGAGAGCGACAGTTGATAGTTCATGAGCCTGCTTCCACAAAGGCTCCTGAAGCTGAAGACAATCCAGCTGTTGACCCCACCGCAGCTGAAGACATTGGTCCTCATGACAATGTTGAAGATGATGAAGTCCTTCCTCAGATCGAGCGCAATTTGGTATCATCGCCTGTGCTCACGCACATCGAGCTCATCAGCATTGGTCATCCTCTGACGCCAACTGCTCAGGATGCATCATGGGCTGATCACCCACAACAACAAGACACTCCAAGTGCTCCCTAACCACAAGATGACGATGACTTTGAGGCCCTGCCGACTCCATCTCCACAAGCGTCGCCAGCGTTTCGCAGGCTTCGCAAAGGATCAAGGCCCCAAGTCACTCCAACTGTGCACGTCTCTGAGTCTGAAGCCAAAACGGCTGAAGATATTCCGGCTCCATCAGCCAACGAATAAGAAGAACCACGTGATGAAGAAAGAGTTACTACACCACCAACCATTCCTGAAGCTGTTCTCGAGGAGAACATGTCCAACCCTCTAGCTCCTGAAGTGGAGGTTATCAATACTAGGAAGCCACCAACATCAACACTGAAGCCAATGACGTTGTCATGGCTGAAGCCAATGTGGCGCCTGAAGCTAATGTGGTGCCAGAAGTGCAACCACCTGAAGCAAATGTGGCCCCTGAAGCCAATCTGCACCAAATGTAATCATTCCTCCTGAAGCTCCTGTGCCCTTGCAGCCCATGTCAACGAAAATGCCAATGCTCCTATACCCCCTCCAAGACCTCATACTGTTGAGCTGGCATTTGATCGTGGTCAGCCTGTTATGGTCCGCTGGCCCATTCTGGTTCCTCCACCTGCTGCAGGTCGACAATTTGACTATCATGTCGAGCACAGACCTCAAGTCCAGAAGCCCAAGCCAAGACTTCCAAGATTCCCAGGCACTGCAACTTCACATGGGGTCTTCAATGTGAATGGCTTCGTGGCACATAACACCTTCTTCAACAACGCCAAGAACCCTTACTCCAAACCTCGCATTTCATCGGATCGGTTCTGGAGGTATCAGCATCGCAACTACTATTCATGCGTCTTATACAATCAAGGGCGCATATTTCCACATATGTGTCTCGACACTGAAGCTATAGTTGGCCTGCCCTGTCTACAAGAAGCGTTGGATTGCTTCAGAGACGTTGGACTCCTGCAATTTGTCACAGACAAGGAACACTGGAATGAAGAGCTTCTGTTACAGTTCTATGCAACTCTTCACATTTGAGGCTACAATAGGGATCCAAAGACTTGGGTCCTTGAGTGGATGACAGACAATGTCCATCATGAAGCCAAAGCTCTTGATATCATTGAGCTCACAGGTCTGCCCATTCCTGGTGAATACTATGAACCAGGTTGTCAACAACACCAGAATGCTTTGGAGAGCATTTTCCAGAAGCCAGAACCCAACATGAGCCAAATGCTGAGCATGATGAAGTCTTTGCCCCACGATGTTGAATACCCATCTGAATTCTTTGTTGAAGACCTAGAGTATCTGCCTCGCACCATTTATCATATCATCAGAAAAACTCTATGGCCTGTCAAAGGACATTCATCTGCAGCGAAGCTTGAAGGAGCAATGAAGACTTTGGTTTTCTATATCTTCAATGGCATTAGCTTCAATGCTCAAGACTTATTCATCAGACAATTGGCTGCATCTGGCTCCGACATTTTTGGTCTGAAGTTCTATGCTGCATGGGTAATGTGTCTTATCATGCTGAACTCTGCCTTCAACTATCAGCCGTCTGCGCGCAATCATCTTGTATTCTTGCCAGAGGTTGATCTGTCTGTTGAAGCTATTTACCCAGAGCCTGCTAAGGATCCGATTTATCTTCACAATGTTGATCGTCAAAGCTTCACCCAGCCCATTGAAGGAGTTCAAGTAGTCTCTCGTGTCTATCCTTTGGCTGGTAACACACGTGCCCCTCGCGCTCAAATTGATGCCACTGGAAGCACCATTGCCCAAAGGCCTCAGAAGCGATCTCATGTTCTCAATGACCGAGAGATTCTCGTCGCGCTACATCAGAAACAGGATAAGCATCATAATTGGCTTAAGCGTCAGATGCAAAGCCTCTTGGTGGACGTCAATCGTATTCGCAATCTTGCCACCAAGAATGCCTTTGTTACACATGAAACCTGTCGGAGGTCTTGGAAGAGTTTGACATTGCTAAGTGCTGAAGCTGATCTGCAAGACAATGGCTTCACAGAAAGATTCAAGTTTGACTCAAATCATCCAAGGAATGCTCACTTGCATTGGACTCCCTCACTTGAAGACTCTGACTATTCGTACTCAGCTACGACGGTGAATGCCAGAGTCATTGATGACCAAGATGATGCCACTTCACCTCCTCCAACTTCAGCGCATGTCGACACTGCACCACGTTCTTCTGCACCACCGGACCTCAACAACGACCCTGCTGCCTCGCCTGCACCTCATGGGAACGAGTAGGCGCTCTATGTCTTCAAACCTTTTTGGTCCTTACTGACAAAAGGGGGAGAAGCATATGAGTTGATAGTCTTCAAGCAGGTCCATATGGGTGGTTGCTTTACTTTTTGCTACTTTTTGCCAAGTGTTTACAACTCTCGCTTTTTGATACATTTGGTTCTTTGATTTGTAACACTTAAACTCGATGGTTGTCTGCTACTTATTTGCTATTCTATGATGCGATGAATAAATTCCGCATGTGCGATGATAACTTCCGCACTTAGGTCATTTTGCAGACATCCATTTTTCATTATGCATGTCATTATCTTCGTTATATCAAATCATGCATGATGAATTTTCATCATAAGTTGAAGAGGATCTCCACAAGTACAACCTGCCATGTGCATTTGCATTCCAAAAGCAAATTACTTATATGCACATCTTCAGGGGGAGCCTTTGCCACTTATGAAGACAATACCCTATCCTTTACAATTTCACATATTTTATTCCCCATTGAAAACTTCAACCAGTTTGTCATCAATCACCAAAAAGGGGGAGATTGTAAGTGCATCTAGTGCCACCCCTAGTTGGTTTTGGAGTATTGACGACAAACCTGGTTGAGGGAATAATGTGTTTGTGAGAATTGCAGGATAACACAGGTAGAAGTCCCTCATTGATTCGGTTTTCCTACCAGAGATGACCCCTAAAAATGTATGAAGACATTGAAGTCAAAGGTGGTATGTGAAGACATTCACATTGAAGACTGTGACAAGAGAAGACATTGCGTGAAGACTATGGAGCGCGAAGACTTAGTTGTTTCATCGTTCTTTTTCTTCTTGTTGAGTCATAGGAACCACCGTACTGTTAAGTGGGGTCCAAGTGAACCAGTCAGAATGACTGAAGTGATGCTTAACCAAAATCCTATGTCTTCGAGCGAAGACAATGAGAGAAAATCTTATCCAGAGCTAGATAAGTCAGCTTTGCTTGTAGCCCAAGTAAAGTTGCCGTGTGTGTTTGAAATCTGACCGTTGGAACACATGTCAGTTCCTTAGTGACCCAGGGTCATTTCGAACAAATCAGGTCGGGTTGCCTAGTGGTTATAAATAGCCCACCCCCTACAACCATAAACGGTTGGCTGCTCAGAGTTAGTGTACGGCTTTTGTCGTTTGAGAGCAACCCACCTCGAAGCCTTTGAGAGAGAATTCCTTGCGAGGATAAAGCCCTAAACACCCAGAGACAAAGAGTGTTAGGCATCACTGAACTCTTCTTGTCTGTGTGATCTGATGACTTATTACACTTGAGGACTGTGTATCCTCCAGCCGGTTAGGCGTCGCGTTCTGAGCATCCAAGAGTCATTGTGGATCGCCGGTGAACAGAGTCTGTGAAGGTATTCCTTGCGAGGATAAAGCCCTAAACACCCAGAGACAAAGAGTGTTAGGCATCACTGAACTCTTCTTGTCTGTGTGATCTGGAAGACGCGGTCTTCTAAGTTGAATCTCAGCCTCCCTAACCAGACGTACAGTTGTCACAGCAATTGGAACTAGTCCAACAAATCATTGTCTTCAATGAGCCACTGGTTCTATTCTTCCCATCTCTTTATTTGCAGATTGGTCCTTGTGAAGTCATTGCCTGTTTGCATTATCTATTTGTCTTCACTGTGTGACTGCTTGTTCTGTTTGGCTTCGTACTATCTTCCATCCTGATCTATACTGCCTAGCTGCTATTAGTCTTTGTGCTTTCATCTCATTGAATACTTGACTATGGCTTGCTTAGTGTAATCTACCTTCCGCTGCATGGTAATAGGTTTGTTTCTATTGTTTGTCTTCGAAACTTCCATATTTTGAAGACTTTCATAAAAATCGCCTATTCACCACCCCCCCCCCTCTAGTCGATCACTAGCACTTTCAATTAGATGTTGTTAATCTAAGGCCTTGTTTGGTTAAAAACTACCCAGTCCCTACCTGCTTTGTTCCAGGGACTAAACATGGACTAGAGGTTATTAAATGACATGCTAAAAGACCATGTTACTCCTAGTAATGAACTAATAGAGACAAGGTGTGATGCGTGGCAGGGGCAACTGTTGGAAAAAGTCCCAAAAAGACTCCCTCGAGGTCTTCTTTCTTTAGTCGTAAATGCCCACTTTTAGTCCCTAAAAGTCCCTCCTGTTTGGTTTAGATGGGACTGACACGGAGTTTTTTTAGTCCCTACACCAAAATGTCCCTGTAAACAAACACCCTCTAATAATGCCACTGGAAAATTGATGCAATGCCACAGTTAAAAGCAAATTACATGTTTAACGAATTTTATTGTTAATATAATCTCTATGTTAATATTAATCAATGCCACCGTTTGAGAAATGCTACTGTCTTGCTTTCTTTCCCATTTAGATAAGTTAGATGCTTCTTTTTGTTGGCTTCTGTGTCATCCACCGTTATTGACCACTAATTGTTTCCTTTGCACCTCTGTGTAAACAGGGTTATCTAGTTCACCTCGTTGCCATTGTGACCTTTTGTTGCACTGCACAAAACACTTTTGTTTTAAGAGTGTTTTGTGCAGTTCAACCAAAATGTCACACTGACAACGTTGCTTGATTGCTTGATCTTAGTGGAACTGCACAAGAGGAGATCTCACTTCCTATCCGTTAAGGCAAATTTGGTTTAGATCTTCTTGTGAGTTGTTTGAATTCTGCATCATGAGAGGTCAGTACTAGCCTTCTTTCACATGATTCTGCATTGTGCTTTCATATGTTGTGCTACTTGTATGATAATGTTGCTTGATTTTAGTGAACTGCACAAATGGAGACAAGACTTCCAATCTGTATGTGCACCGTAATATCCCATTGAGCTAAGATAAGGATATTTCACAACTGTTGGCCTGTATTTTGCCACTTTCATTAGAAAATTAAGTTTAGTACTATACTTGTGCTCCCTAATTGACATGCCAAATCTTACATTGAAGGTGAAGCTTGTCTGTTATTGAACCAAGTGATGAAGGGGAAGAACAAGCGGAAGAAAAACAAAAATCAACTCCCCGTGCTGTAATGAAGCACTGGAACTGTGATGACACAAGTAATGATATAGTTTTGCATCTTAATTTATTGCTATGGCTGGAACGAGTAATTGTTTTGCCACTGATTTGATGCCACTCTTAATGTAATATGTAACTATCTCAACTTGTGCAAACAGGGATCTTCTTTGAAGATACCATATATTTTAGTGGAACTACACAAGAGGATGTTGGAAACATTAAACTAATCGAGGAGTATATAGTAAGCATGGCCATCACCGTAGATAGCAACAGATGGTTCCGGAGAAGTGCTTCATCTGTATGCTCTACACAATAAGCCTCCTGACAAAGGTTGGTACTCGCCCACTGATTTCATCCATATGATTGAGCTTTGTCATCTCTATTGGTCTTGTGCTACTGTTTAGATACTGTCATGAAAAAGTGGTATTGTCCTTGAGAAGTGCTTCATCTATGTTGTTTTAAATATTTCCTTTCCTTTTTTTCGAGCAAACAGGGATGCTAGCATTTAATAGTCCTCTTGTCTTTGCACAACAAGATCATCTTCCTCTGAAGAAGAATATGGAGTATGTGAAGTGACTAGTTCCGATTATGCCAGGATGAAGAAGCCCTGTCTATCTTCTCATCAGAAGGAGCAATTGAAGGATGGTTACATTACTCCCCACAAGACCAAACTAACTTCAGCTCAGAAGGACTGAAAAATCTCCATCTTTTTGCTGTGATGCGCAAGTACAATGTTGTTCTAGGATTCTTTCTGGTGAGTTCCATTTTTCTAAAAGTGTGCTCTACATGGACCATGTATGTGCCTGTTGAAACTGTCAATTCATAGTACAGTTTGCTTTATACTAATCACTTTTTTGTATTTGTGCAAACAGGGGTGCTCAGCTTGATTTCAATGGGAACTGCACAAAATGTTCATGAATACATTGAATCATTCATTTCCACCACAAGAAAGGAGGTGCCTATAAGTTCAAGGCGTTGCAACATATAAGGGCTAAATCATACAAGCTATGCGCGAATTTGGTTGATTTTGGTGGAACTACACAAAAAGAACAGCCGGTTTATTTAGCACAAGGTGCCATGTCAATGTCCAAACTGATGGCAAACCCTACCCATTCCACAATCGTAGGCATTTGATATTTTGGAATGGGACAACCTTGTCAAATTTTGCTCATTGATTTTAGCAAGACATGCGTTTGATATTTTCGAATGGGACGCCCTTTGCTGTTAGCAGCGTCGATCAATTTTTTCTTTATTCTTTAGTTGTGAAGTAAATATTGCCTCTGACATGTGAGTTGCTGAGATGCATAATCATCGATTGTTTTGAATGTTCTCTATGAATTGCCAGGCCTGTGTGTTTGATTGCAATGTACAGAAATGCTAAAAAGCTGCTCAAACCCTTGTACTCCTTCTGTTCCTTTTTACTTCGCACATTGTGAAAGTGCATACTTTTTTGTATAAGATTGGTCAAAGTAGAGATACTTTGACTGCAGACAAAACTTGTATGCAGACTAGAAAGGACCGGAGGGAGTACATGTGAAACTGCTGCAAACGAGGTGATCACCCTGGGAATAATTCTAGTACGTATTGTTTTGCATGTTCATCCAATGCGAGTGATACAGGAATTCGAACTAATCGAAATAAATTCATTCATACACGGTCGGATTTCATATAAACATGTCGGATTTCATTACATTTCATACATTCTTCAACTAAAAAGGGGTGCGTTGGAGGTATAATTAATTAACCGAAGCTACCCACCTGTGTCCCGCTGAGCCGAACAGAAGCTTCAATGACTTAACTGCAGGTGCGGTTGCGTAACTGACATGTGGCCTGTTGGGCCCACATGTCAGTCAGCCAACTGCACCAGCAGTTAAGTAGAAGCAGCGTTCTTCTCCAGCGCAGCTCTCCGACTCCACGTCGCCGCCAAGAAGCTAACCGGTCGTCAATGGTCAACCCGCCTAGCTTGGCTTCAACCGAAGGGGAGCAGCGGTGGCCTTACTTGGACCTGAGCGGCGGCAACCTACTGTGTTCTACTCTTCCTCGTTTTCTGTGTGGCACGGCCTCGTTGGCAGCGGGGCGGGGCCTCGGCGGAGCCGACGATGTCCTCTGCCTTGTTATTGGCAGGGCAGGGCCTCAGCGGAGCCGGCGGTGTCCTCTGCCTCATTGTTGGTGGGGCGGGGCCTCGGCGGGGCCGGCGGTGTCCTCTGCCTCGTTGTTGGCGCCACGGGGCCTCGGCGGAGCAGGGCCTCGTTGATGCCAGCGGAGCGGGGACTCGTCGGAGCTGGCATTGTCCTCTGGCTCGTCCTCGGTCTTGCCAAACAGCGCCTCGCCCGCTTCATCGCCCTCTTTGCTAGCCTCTTTGTAGGCGGCCGCAGCCTCCGCCACATGCATGCGGTACTGCCAGCGCTCGAGGCGGCCCTTGCGGGCGGAGCGGTACGAGTCGAGCAGCGCCTCCTGCTCCTCCTGCTGCGCGGCGATCTGCTCATCCGCCTGCAGGTGCTCCTCGAGGAGATGGTGGTTGTAGGCGGCATCGGCCTGTGCCTCCTGGAACTGCTCCTCACGCATCTGCCTCACCCTGTCCATATATTGGGCACGGGCCTCACTGATGGTCATGGTGCAATGCACCGGCGAGGATGGCGCGGAGGAGGGGGTTGGCGCCGGATCGTCGACTACCATGTTCTCCATTGGGACGTCATCGTCCTCCGGCTGCCTGCCGGCCAGCCGGTCGGCAGCAATGGCTGCCATCTCCTTGTGGTCCGTCCTCCGCCCATCCCAAAGAGCGCTGGAGCGTGGTGGGCAGTAGTGGTGTGGACAGGAGAAAGGGAACGGATGCGGATGACTGCGGCTATGGCCGGCGCAATAGTTTATATAGCAATGGTGGGCGGGCGGAGGGACGGATGTGTGGCGCCGGAGTAGCCGCCTTGGCAACCGCATATCATTAATGTGGGTGGCAGATGGACGGACGGACGGCACTTGTGTCATTTGAAGGCGGAGCAATCGCCTGCACCGGGAAAGCGGGGAGGGCGGCACTGACAGTTTCGGGCGGAAAGCACGCACGGGCGAGGAGATGACTTTACTTGGAGAGGATGACAATGGGGACCCACCAGGTCCATAGCCTCACGTACGCAAGTGCCTCCTTATTATATTTATATATATATAACTATAATTTATTTTGCTTCCCCCTGGTTTCCTGACATCACGGTCCCACACCATTGTCAACCTATGTAGTACTAGTCAATAAACGAGAGAATTGCACTAGAAGCGGCCGACAGCTGGGACCAACCAACTCGAGCGGTATTTGTGTTTTTGAGGTGTGAGCACTGCAGAGTTTTTCGATGTTTAGCCCAGATATTGATTTTTCTCCTCTGAACAACAACGAAAACATCGCTGCAGGTATTAACTGGGCGGGCTGTGGCCCGTCTAGCCCAGGCCAGATATCTAGCCCAGATATTAATTTTTTTTCAAGCTGAAAATGGCTAGCCCATCTATACTTTTTTTAGGAATACCCAGGCAAGGTCAAGTTGTTATTCTCCGCCCTGCTGGGCTGCAAATCTTTTCTAGGAGGGATGCATTAGGCTTAACAAGAAAATGGACTTTAAGAAACAATAAATGGGATGTAATTATAAAAACTGGGCAGTAACTATTAAAAAATGTACCAAACACGTGATTACTTTATAAAATATTATTTTTGGATATTGAAAATTTTAATTTCATTAATTGTTGTGACCGTAATGTTTCATTGGATTTTTACGTAATATAAATTTATATTGAAATTGTATTTAATCTGACTAGAAATTTCGGGATAAAAATATTTCGGATCCCATCAAAATGTGGGAAATTTTATTGAATTCTGTTTTGAATGGTTGGTTGAAATGGGTTGTATTTTTAACAAACTGTAAATGGGTTGTAGTAAATTCCATTAGAATTCAAAAATTGGCTACACATTCTTACAAATCTCAAATGGACTATAAGTTCTCTGCCACATACTTCTGGCCTTACTAAGTTGATGCGTCCCCTAAAAAATAGAGTTGACGCGTATGCAAGGCTTTGTCAACTTATAGTCAACACACGGTTCTAGTAGCAGTGGCCCTTGGATGTCCATCCAACGGATGCCGTGCTTCTTCTTCAATCTCGGATATTCTAGTTTCACCCGCCCAAAAAATGATTCCTCCCCCTGACATCTGGGCACACCGTTTCAGAAGCTGACCTGTGGGCCTACTAAGTTAACGTACCAAGGGCTTTGTCAACTTAGTCAATATAAACGATTCTAGCTGCAGTGACCGTATGATGTCCATCCAACGGCCGTCGTGCTTCTTCAACCTCTGGTCTTCTTTTGCTCCAGCCGCCCAAAGCAGCGCCGGTCGTGCCGCATGCTCCTGCCTCCCGTGGTCGGCTGTGCTGCCGCGGAGGCCTCACCGCCCCCTACTATTCCCACCACTGGCCAGGCCCTGCGGCAATGGCAGCCTCACACCGCAGCTGAACCAGTGAACCCTCGTACTCCTCTCCGTGCGGGCTTCCACTGTCGCGTCTTCCCCGGCTCCCCGCCGTCCCCTTCCTAGGCCTCGCCGTCGTCCACCGCCCTGGTGCTCTCAGCGCGGCGTGGTCAACATGGTCAAGGAACGACTTCCATCAGACGTGGACTGTATGTGGAGAGGCTGATAGCTGGGTCCACGGCCGCAGCAAGGAAGTGCCTCCTTATTACACGGAAAATAATGATTCCTCCACCTGACAGCTGGGACCCACCGGACAGGCCACAGTATTTCGCGAAAAAAAAGTTTCCCCCTGACTGCTGGGACCCACCAGCTACATCTTCGCATGCAAGGAAGTGCGTCCGGGCAAAAAAATGATTCGCCCCCTGACTGCTGGGACCCACCAGCTACATCTTCGCAGGCAAGGAAGTGCCTGACAGTCGGGACCCACCTGGTCGAAGCGTATGTAGCGTTGTCATTCTGGTCGCGAACGTGTACGTACATACTGGTCGATGTAGAGGCGCGCACGTGTCGTAGTAGAGGCGCGCACGTGCCGTAGTAGAGGCGCACACGTAGCATGCACACGTACGTACAGCGGCCAGGGTGCAAGAAATAAAATACGGCCACGTATGTGTACATACGAGCGGGGTCTCGAACGCCTACTCGCGCATACGTACGGCCAGGGCTCGTGTACATGGCTGGGTCGGAACGGAGAAACAGCGTCATCGTCGTGTTCATGGGGAGGCAACGGAATGCGTCGTGTTCATGGGGAGGCAACGGAATGCGTCGTGTTCATGGGGAGGCAACGGGATCCGTCGTGTTCATCGGGAGGCAACGAAACACGTGGGAGCCAACCGGCTGGGTCGGAACGGGATGCGTGGTTGTGTTCATCGAGAGGGCTTGGACGGAACAGGCGATGGAAACGAGGCCTGGCGTACCACAGAATGGAGGAAACGGACCTCCTACGGTCGAAACGGGGGTCCTGTTGATCGGGAGGGGTGTGGCGTACAGCAAAACGGAGGAAACGGACCTCCTACGGTCTAAACGGGGGTCCTGTTGATCGGGAGGGGTGTGGCGTACCGCAAAACGGACGAAATGGACCTCCTACGGTCGAAACGGGGGTCCTGTTCATCGGGAGGGTGTGGCGTACTGCAAAACGGGACTCCACGGGATACTGTTCATCTCCACCGTCGACCTCCTCTAGCCTCCACGGGCTACCGTCAACCTCCTCCAGCCTCCACGGGCTCCTGTTCATCCAGCCTCCACCACGCGCTACTCCACCAGCTACTGTTCAACCACCCCTCCACCGTCTACTGTTCATCCAGCCCTCCACACCATTGGGTCCTGTTCAACCACCCCTCCACGGGCACCCCTCCACCATCTACTGTTCATCTAGCCCTCCACCACACCACGGGGTCCTGTTCATCCAGAGGCAACGCCACCGCTCACTGTTCATCCAATGCTTCAGTTAGCAGCAGTGGCGAAGGAATTGCTCGATTGGGTTCAGTTAACAGCCATCAATCGATCGCTCTGGTTCAGTAACGCGTAGCCTGCAGTGCAATCGCTCGGGTTCAGTTAGAGCCCAACGCCTCGCTCGGGTTCAGTTAGAGCCAACGCCTCACACACACGCGCGTACGTGTACGAGAGAAACGTGTATCGCTCGGCCCCCGACCTCCCACCGTAACCGGGAACTCCCCGAAATTTTCCTCGCCCTCGCTTCTACCATGGTTTTTTCCATCATGGACGGCCCAAAGAATGTCATGCAGCTGCGTCTCTGGCCCGCCCAGGACGAAAAGCCCATTTTCTGTCATGATTTTTTGTCATAGAAGTAGGAGCCCACCACATCTATGATGATACCGGGTTTTGTCACAATTATCATCATAGAAGTGTCATATGTATGATAGAAAAAAATTCGTTCGGCCCAAAATGTCACGGATGTGTCTTTTTTTGTAGTGACAGCTTCAGCCCCATAGACTAAGAAGAATGGAGTTCGGCCAGTCGACCGATTAGGAGTTGTCCTCAATCCCCAAAGCGCTGATGGAAGTTCATCAACCCAGGCGCCCGCTGCATGCTTGAGGTCACGCATCAATCAAGGTTTCAGTCCTTTGAGAATCAATCTGCTTGCTCTTTCGGCTTGTCCATTCGATTGGGGATGGGCGACTGAAGCATAGTTGACCCGAGTGCCTTGGGAAGCGCAAAAGGCTCTAAACTCATCAGAATTGAAGTTCGACCCATTATCTATGATGATGCTGTGTGGGACACCATATCTGAATGTTAACTCTCTGATGAAGCTGACAGCAGTACTTACTTCGAGGTTTTTGATAGGCTTGGCTTCAATCCATTTGGTGAACTTGTCGACTGCTACGAGCACATGGGTGAAGCCACTTCTGCCAGTCCTCAGAGGTCCAAACATATCTAATCCCCAAACAAAAAAGGGCCAGACAAGTGGAATGGTCTTTAGGGTTGATGCGGGCTTGTGAGACATGTTGGAGTAGAACTTGCAACCTTCACATCTGTCGACTATGTCTTTTGCCATTTCATTTGCTCGTGGCCAATAAAATCCCGCTCGGTATGCTTTGGCCATGATGGTCTGAGAGGACGCATGGTGACCACAGGTCCCCGAGTGGATGTCGTTGAGGATCACTCGACCTTCTTCCGGTGTTATGCACTTCTGAGCAACTCCGGTAACACTTTCTCTGTAAAGTTGTCCACCCATTACTGTGAAATCTTTAGATCGACGGACAATCTGACGGGCCTCTTATTCATCTTTTGGGAGCTCTTTCCTGAGGATATATGCGATGTGTGGCACTGTCCAATCGGGTATGACGACCAAAACTTCCATGACCAAGTCGACCACGGATGGGATTTCAACTTCAGTCGGATCAGTAGGGCTCTTAGGTTGTGGGGGCTCCTCCGTGAAGGTATCCTCTTTGACAGACAGCGTGTGAAGATGCTCCAAGAACACATTACTAGGAATGGGCTCACGCTTGGAGCCTATCTTTGCCAAATCATCAGCTGCTTGATTTTTCGATCGGGGTATATGATGGAGCTCTAACCCCTCTAACTTCTTCTCTAGCTTTCTCACTACATTACAATAGACATTCATAGCTGGGCTTCTGACGTCCCACTCCTTCATTACTTGATTAACCACCAAATCTGAGTCGCTGTAGACCATTAGGCGACGAACGCCGAGTGAAATGGCCATATGCAACTATAACACCCCGGATGTAATTTACCTTATATGTACTCCAACTCTTGCCGTTTCCGGCACTAAGTTATGTTATTTCCTCGTTGTCGGGTTTTTGTCTCCGTGTGTTTTGTCTTTGTCATGCATCTCATATCATGTCATCATGTGCATTGCATTTGCATACGTGTTCGTCTCATGCATCCGAGCATTTTCCCAGTTCTCCGTTTTGCATTCCGGCGCTCCTATGTCACCCGGTGTCCCTTTCTACCTCTTTTCGTGTGCGGATGTTAAACATTTTCGAATTGGACCGAGACTTTTCATGCGGCCTTGGTTTACTACCGGTAGACCGCCTGTGAAGTTTCGTGCCATTTGGACTTCATTTGATACTCCAACGGTTAACCGAGGGACCGAAAAGGCCTCATGTGTGTTGCAGCCCAACACCCTTCCAAACTGGCCCAAAACCCACCTAAACCTCCTCCATCATCTAGAGCATTCGATCATGATCGCGTGGCCGCAAACCGTGCTCAATTTGGAGACTCCTAGCTCCTCCTACCTCTATAAATAGACCCCTCCATGAAATTTCCGGGTCTCCTCCACCCCTAACCTAGCTCCCAGCTCCTCTGCGCGGCCGGACACGTCCGATCCGTCCATAAGCACCGCCGCCACCCACTCTCGACGCGCCATGTGGCGGGCGCGCCCACTTCGCCGCCGCCACGCGGGCCCGCCAGGCCCAGCGCGGGCCCTCTCGCCGCTGACTGGGCCTGAGGCCATCGCCTCTCCTCCGCCGAGGCCATCGCCTCTCCTCTCGATCCGCTGACGAGCCCCACCGCCACCGCACCACCGCGCACCATCGCCGGCGTCGCCCCGCTCCGGCGAGCGCGCCCCTGCCGCCCGACACCGCCACGCCTCGCCGCGCCGGCTCCGACGAAGCCCGCTCCAGGTGGGGCTTCCCCGATCCACTCCGGCGACGCTCCGGCCGGCTACAGCGTTCTCTGACGATCTCCTTGGTTCGCGTGCAACCGGATCTGGATCTGGACGAGACGGATGACTTTTTCCCTCCTAACCCTAGCATTTTTTTGCATTCTTCCACATGCCATAACTTCCTCATCGTGGCTCTGATTCGTGCGTGTAGCATATCAAAATGTTCGTCTTGAAGAGTACATCATTTAATATCATTGCATCATTTTTATTTGAGCTCATCTTGATGCCCCAAATGCTGTTGGAAGAGGGCTATGTGATGATTATTTTAGATCTGTTTCAGCAAATGCACTTTTGTCATTTTTGCCATGATTAATGTGTGCATGCTATGATCCTGAGCTCTACATGTGTTTTGATGTAGGCCATGCCATCTTTACAGAGGTGTATGCCATGTATTTTTGTGATCTTTGTGGTGAATAGCACAAGCATGCAAAGTAGCTTACTCAATGATGCTGATTTCAGGGACTTAGAATTTCACTAAGTCCTTGACCTGTTATTGTTTTTATGCCATATGTTCATATTGTTTCCTAGTGATCCGTGACTCTTTTGAGGATGATCAGTAAGGATGTTTTGTAGATATTGTAGTGCTCTATCCATCCATGTCTTTGTTTGCAATTATGGAGCACCCTATCTTGAGTCAATCAAGCTCTACTTTTATTATAAAATGTTCCTGGCAGATTGTTAACATGTTTAGCGATTTTGACGAGCTTGTTGTTGTTGATCCATGCATGCTATGTTGTTGTTCTTGCCATGTCTAGCTTCTATGCCATGTCTACTTGCTGGGTGTATGCTTAGTTTGTCATGCAATGCCTCGTAGTGAGTGCATCTAGCTCGTAAACATGCCTACTCGTTAAATGTTTTTGCCATGCTCCAGTTTTTCAGTAAGTCTGAATCTGTTTATATTTTTGCTATGTTCACATGCTTGCAATTGTATTTTCTGATCCCTTTTGGCTCATGGTCACTAAGGGACTTTTATTATATGTTTAGAGTAGCTTCATACCATGCCTTGCTTTGCCATGATATGTTCCTTTAGCATGTAGTTTTCATGCTCTAAAGATGGCTTCCTGATGATAAATTCCTGACATGCTGTCAATTTCACTAAGTCTGAAACCAGTAATCTTTTTCACTTTTGTAATGCTTGTTTGAGCCTGTTAATGAGTGAATTAGCCGTAGCTCAGTGTTCATCTTTTGTCAAGAATCATGAGTGGATCCCGGCCATGTATTTTGTTGTCATGTTTGAGTGTAGTAGCTTATTTATCTTGATGCATTTAGAAGTATACTTGTTGTTTATCGCAGACCGGTGCCATATTTGTTTTGCTTGCCATTTCCAAACCGTGCATCCGATTCCGGTGATCTTTATATCGATGTCAACCGAAATCAACTCCTCTTTCCAGTGGCACTCTTGGATTTCCAAGTTGAGGCCAGGTTCAATCATTCCTTTGCAAATCTTGCATATGCATCACATATCGCATCCCGCATATCATACCATGTTTGCATCATGTTGCTTGGGCATTGCACGTGGTTGATTGTGTTCCCTTTTGCTTGTTGTTCTTGTTTGGGTAGAGCCGGGAGACGAGTACGTGAACAAGGAGCCCGTTGAGTACGCTTTCGAGGATCAAGGCAACTCTGAGAACTTTGCAGGCAAGATGACCATACTCTTGAAATCACTTCTATCTTTGCTTGCTAGATGCTCGCTCTTTTGCTATGCCTATACTACGATACCTACCACTTTCTTATCATGCCTCCCATATTGCCATGTCAAACCTCTAACCCACCATGTCCTAGCAAACCGTTGTTTGGCTATGTTACCGCTTTGCTCAGCCCCTCTTATAGCGTTGCTAGTTGCAGGTGAAGATTGGAGATCATTCCTTGTTGGAACTTGTTTATTGTTGGGATATCACCATGTTATATTGTTTATCTTAATGCACCTATATACTTGGTAAAGGGTGGAAGGCTCGGCCTTATGCCTGGTGTTTTGTTCCACTCTTGCCGCCCTAGTTTCCTTCATATCGGTGTTATGTTCCCGGATTTTGCGTTCCTTACACGGTTGGGTTATAATGGGAACCCCTTGACAGTTCGCTTTGAATAAAACTCCTCCAGCAATGCCCAACCTTGGTTTTACCATTCGCCACCTAGCCTCTTTTTCCCTTGGGTTTCCGAAGCCCAAGGGTCATCTTTATTAAACCCCCCTGGGCCAGTGCTCCTCTGAGTGTTGGTCTGACTGAGCTGCCTGCGGGGCCACCTCGAGGAAACTTGAGGGTTGGTTTTACTCGTAGCTAGTCTCATCTGAGTGTGCCCTGAGAACGAGATATGTGCAACTCCTATCGGGATTTGTCAGCACATTCGGGCGGTGTTGCTGGACTTGTTTTACCATTGTCGAGGATGTCTTATAACCGGGATGCCGAGTCTGATCGGAATGTCTTGGGAGAAGGAATATCCTTCGTTGACCGTGAGAGCTTGTGATGAGCTAAGTTGGGACTCCCCTGCAGGGATTTGAACTTTCGAAAGCTGTGCCCGCGGTTATGGGCAGATGGGAATTTGTTAATGTCCGGTTGTAGATAACATGAAACTTAACTTAATTAAAATGTATCAACCACGTGTGTAACCGTGATGGTCTCTTCTCGGCGGAGTCCGGGAAGTGAACACGGTGTTGGAGTAATGCTTGATGTAGGTTGTTCTAGGATCACTTCTTGATCATAGTTGTTCGACCGTGCCTTTGCCTTCTCTTCTCGCTCTCATTTGCATATGTTAGCCACCAAATATGCTAGTCGCTTGCTGCAGCTCCACATCATACCTCTACCTTACCTATAAGATTAAATAGTCTTGATCGCGAGGGTGTGAGATTGCTAAGTCCCCGTGACTCACAGTTTACTTCCAAAACCAGATGCAGGGACCGATGATACCGCTCCAGATGATATGGCCGAGCTCAAGTGGGAGTTCGATGAAGACTCTCGTCGTTACTACGTGTCTTTCCCAGATGATCAGTAGTGGTGCCTAGTTGGGGCGATCGGGGACTTTGTCACATTTGGGGGTTGTTCTTCATTTTGGTTCCGTATTTGGACCTTGAGTGTAATTGGATGAATGTAATGACTTATTTATGTATTTGTGTGACGTGGTGAGTGTAAGCCAACTATGTACCTTTCCATTTATTTATGTACATGGGTTGTTTGCGAAGATTACCTCACTTGCGACATTGCTTTCAATGCGGTTATGCCTCTAAGTCGTGCTTCGACATGTGGGAGATATAGCCGCATCGAGGGCGTAACAGCAACCCGTACAGAAGTGCTTCATATTCAGCTTCGTTGTTGGAGGAATCAAAATGGATCTGAAGAACATAGTTGAGTTTGTCTCCTCGAGGGGATACCACTACCACCCTAGCACCAGAACCGTTCAGCATCTTGGATCCATCAAAGAACATGGCCCAATGCTCCGAGTGAATCTGAGTCGGTTGTTGCTGCTCGATCCACTCGGCGAGGAAATCTGCTATTGCCTGGGACTTGATAGCTTTCTTTGCCTCAAACTTGATATCCAAGGGAAGGAGTTCAATCGCCCACTTTGCCACTTGACCAGTTGCATCTCTGTTGTTTAGAATTTCTGACAATGGTGCGTCGCTGACGACTGTAATGGAGTGATCAGAGAAATAATGTGCAACCTTCTTCGTGGTCATGTAAATTCCATAAACAAGCTTCTGATAATGTGGATATCTTTGCTTGGATGGAGTCAAGACTTCAGAAATATAGTACACTGGGCTCTGAACTTTATAGGTTTTTCCTTCTTCTTCCTGCTCGACCGTAAGTACTGTACTGACAACTTGTCCAGTGGATGCAATATAAAGCAGTAAAGGCTCTTTGCTGATTGGGGCAGCAAGCACCGGCTGGGTGGAAAGCAGGGGTTTGAGCTCTGCAAACGCTGCATCAGCTTCAAGAGTCCACTCGAACTTATCAGATTTCTTCATCAGTCGGTAAAGAGGCAATGCATTTTCACCAAGGCGAGAGATGAATCGACTCAAGGCGGCCAAACAACCAGTAAACTTCTGAACGTCATGCACATGCACAGGGCGTTTCATCCGGAGTATGGCCCCAACTTTATCTGGGTTGGCGTCGATCCCTTGTTCGGAAACGAGGAAACCGAGTAACTTTCCTCCTGGAACTCCGAATGTGCATTTCAACGGATTAAGCTTGATATCATACCTTCTTAGGTTGGCAAAGGTTTCAGCGAGGTCAGTCAACAGGTCAGAACCTTTACGCGACTTGACCACAATGTCGCCATATATGCTTCCACATTCCGACTGATTTGAGTGAGCAGGCACTTCTGAATCATCCTCATAAATGTGGCACCAGCGTTCTTGAGACCAAATGGCATGGTGACGTAACAAAAGCACCCGAATGGAGTGATGAAAGTTGTTTTTATCTCATCGGGTCCATACAGTCAGATCTGATGATACCCGGAATAGGCGTCTAGAAAAGACAAACGCTCACACCCCGCAGTCGAGTCGATGATTTGGTCGATACGGGGGAGAGGGAAATGATCTTTCGGGCAGGCCCGATTGATATGCTTGAAGTCAATGCACATATGAAGTGAATCATCCTTCTTGGGGACCATGACAACATTGGCGAGCCACTCGGAGTGGTAAATCTCGCGGATGAACTCAGCTGCTAGGAGCTGAGCCACTTCCTCATCAATTGCCTTTCTCTTCTGTACGGCAGACTGTCTAAGATGTTCCTTGACTGGCTTCACTTTCGGGTCAACTCGCAAACGGTGCTCAGCTAGTCCCCTGGGTACACCCGGCATGTCAGAAGGTTTCCATGCAAAGATGTCCCAGTTCTCACGAAGGAACTGGATGAGCGCTTCTTCCTATTTGCTGTCGAGTGACATTGAGATATGAGTAGGAGCAGCATTAGGATCGGTCGGGTGAATATGAATCGGCTTTGTTTCTCCGGACGACTGGAATGCAGAATCTGTGGCAGGCTTCTTGGCTCGCAACAAATCACTCGGATCTGCATTTTTCAACTGCTGCCATTTGTGCATCGGCAATTTTGGGACCCTTCTGGAAGCATTCCTCTGCCTTCTGCCGATTGCCAATGACCGTGATCAGTCCTCTGGGGCCATGCATTTTCAAGTTGAGATACACGTAACATGGTCGAGCCATAAAGCGCGCGTATGCAGGCCTCCCCAAAATAGCATGATAAGCACTCTGGAAATCCACTACTTCAAATGCCAACTTTTCCGTACGGTAATTCTTTGAATCACCGAAAACCACGTCCAGGGTTATCTGGCCGAGTGACTCAGACTTCCTGCCAGGGATGACGTTGTGAAAGCTCATGTTGCTCTCACTAAGTTTGTACATCTGAATGCCCATCCCTTTCAAGGTTTCAACGTAAAGAATCTTCAAACCACTACCACCATCCATCAACACTTTGGTCAATTGAGTACCTCCAACAACTAGGTCGACCACCAACGCTTGCCTCCCTGGAGTGGCTATGCGAGCAGGGTGATCAGACTGGTCGAACGTGATAGCTGTTTGTGACCACTTCAGGTATGTTGTCGTTGCTGGAGCAACCATATTCACTTCTCTATTGATCACTTTTAGTCCACTTTTGCTCCCAACATCAGCAAAATTCACTAGGTGGAATTGACATTGGGAAAAGCATCATCTTCCTGTTTGTCCTCATCCTTGTCTGATTCCTTTTCCTTCTCATTAGGTTGTTTCTCTCGGAATTGCTCGATCAGAACCCGACACTGTCGAGTGGAATGCTACGGATAAATTAGATTGCCTTGTTCATCCTTCTTGGTGTGAATGTGACATGGTAAATCCAACACATCATTTCCGGCTTGATCTTTCACTTTCTTGGGGGCCCAGGGCCCCTTAGGTTTCTCTTTAAACTTTCCTTGAATCACTGCCGCAGTTTCACCAAGTCCTGCAGGATCAGGTTTACGCTTCTGTTTCCGATTGGAATTGCCTCCACCGGTGTCCTGGCCGACTGGTTTGCTCTTTCCACTGCGGAGTCGATCTTCTTCTTCTCCGTTAGCATACCGAGTGGCTATTTCCATCATCCGAGTCAGAGACATATTTAACGCCCTCCTTGAAGGCACATACTGCTTGATGCCGGGATACATTTTCCACTATGTGATGCAAAGTGGTCCACCTCTGAATGTAATCTCTCAGAGTCTCATTCGGTTTTTGCACACAATGCTGCAATTCTGTTAACCTTGTTGGTCGCTTGCAAGTACCCTCAAAAGTTCTAACAAACACTCAGGCAAGTTCTTCCCAACTGAATATACTGCCTGGCGCTAACTGAGTCAACCACACTCTGGCTGAACCTTCCAACATTAGAGGAAGATGCTTCATGGCCACTTCATCATTGCCACCACCAATCTACACAGCCACTCGGTAATCCTCAAGCCAAGTGTCAGGTTTGGACTCACCAGTGAACTTGCTGACTCTAGTTGCCAACCTGAAGTTGGGAGGAATCACCGCGGCTCTGTTGGCTCTGTTGAAACACTCTGGACCTGAAACATGAACTCTGCTGCCAGTCGAGTGATCTCCGTCAAGGCCCTCCCTGTGTGCTCTGTTCCTGTCAACTAGACCTTGAATGAGAATAGATCTCGCATCAAAGCTAGGCTCCCTTGGGTCGACTGGTATTCTTTGCTCGCCACTATGAGGGCATCTGTTATCATATTGCCGAGGCACATATGATCCACTCATTGGAGGAGGTGTGGGCATTCGACGAAGGTCATCACGGACGAGTCGGTGATCATACTGCCCGTGGTTTCTATACTGATCCTGCTAGTGCCCACGTCCCTCACGCTGCGGGGGCGATCTTGGGCTGTGGGCCGACTGAACTGTATCTGCCATCACAGATCTGCTATGAATCCTATTCCGCAACTGAGACACTGCTGTGTTCTGCTCTCCTGCTACCCGGAGTAAGGCCCGGATCTGCATCAATCCTCTACCAGCCTTCGACTGGGAAGGCTGAATTGACTCTGCTATATGGGCTGCAGCTCTGAGATTTTAAATCGGAGTGCGGTATACCTGAGGTTGAGGCGGAAAAAGTTGTCGTCGACTGGACTCAGGAACTCGCTGCCGAGCACGCTCGTCGAGTGCACGCTGAAGGTTCTCAAGTCGAGTGCGCTCAGCCAAGTTGGCCAGGCGCGCCTCCTCCAAGGCCCGGGCCTCAGAGGTTTCCCCAACGATGGGCCTGTGTAGCGCGTCCATGTTGCGGCGGCGAAGCTCTTCCCTTTGCTGCGAAGAAAGGGGTTCGGGGCGGTACTCCTCGTGGACGCGTGACGGATCGCCGCCACCATCATCGCCGTCGTCGCGGAGGAATCTAGGAGGACTACATGGTCCGTCGACCATCAAGACTTCGGCCGCAGGATCGCTGCTATCGCATTCGGATGCGGTCTCGACGGAGCCAGTCGAATAGGCCGTAGAGAGTTTTGTCGGGCTCGATTGCCGTGACTTGTGGGGTGGCCGACTGACGGGCCACCGCATGTTTTACCCACCGCTGAAGCCGCGACCGACCAGATCGCTTGCGTCGGTGAACAGTAGGGAGCGAGGACACCACGGGAGCCGACCGATACTGGGTCGACGGCTGTCAGAGAAGGACGCCGCGAGCGCACGCGCGAAAGTGCATCACCCCACAGACAGGGAGCGCCTCGACGTCGAGGGGAGCTTCCTGAAGCCAGGCGGAGTCATCGGCAACAAAGACGAGCGCGCCGAGACGGATCTCGTGGCCCTCAGCCAATCCACCGCCGGAAACCATGATGATGGGAATCGGAAAAATCACAACTTCACCAAAAAGTCGCTAAGACACCTACCCCACGGTGGGCGCCAACTGTCGTGGTTCTAAGACTGACAGTAGAATGGGGGGTAGGTATGAGGAGGCAAGATCCCGGCTATGGCGAAGTTGTACACACAAGATTTACGAGTTCAGGCCCTTCACGGTGGAAGTAATAGCCCTACGTATTGGTGCCCGGAGGCGGTCGACTGGATTATATGTGTGTGGTGTTACAGGGGGTGTGAACCCTTGTCCCTGAGGAGAGGGTGGCTTATATAGAGTTCGCCAGGCCCCTTCTGCCCTCAGTTACACAGGGTTTTAAGGTACATAAAGATGGGGCGTTTCTGGTAACGCTAGCTATAAAGTGACATAAATGACCATTAAGTCTACAGAGTAAACGTCCGACCGTTGCTGTTCAGAGTGGCTTTCGATCTTCTGCTGTCGAGTGATTATTGCTATGGTCGAGTGACATTGAGTCTTCCAAGTGGAATGCTTCTGTCGAGTGGATGATGGTATCTCTTGAACGCTTCTGAATTTAAGGTGATGTCCTAGGGGAGGGTGTCTAGGTCAGGCCTATGACTCTACCCTAGGTACATAGCCTCATCAGTACCTTTGCTTATAGATGTATGCCTTTTGGTTTATGTAATGCACCTTCTACCTTTCAAAGATGTATGACTATTATATTCTTGATACGCCTCCAACGTATCTATAATTTTTGACTGCTCCATGCTATATTATCTACTGTTTTAGACATTATTGGGCTTTATTATCCACTTTTATATTATTTTTTGGACTAACCTATTAACCGGAGGCCCAGCCCAGAATTGCTTTTTTTGCCTGTTTTAGGGTTTCGAAGAAAGGGAATATCAAACAGAGTCCAAACGGAATGAAACCTTCGGGAACGTGATTTTCTCAACGAACAAGACCTAGGAGACTTGGAACCTACGTCAAGACACAAAATAGGAGGCCACGAGGTAGGGGGCGCGCCTACCCCCCCCCCCCCCCCCCCCCCCCCCCCCCCCCCCCCCCCCCCCCCCCCCCCCCCCCCCCCCCCCCCCGCGTGCCCTCCACCCTCGTGGGCCCCATGTTGCTCCACTGACGTACTCCTTCCTCCTATGTATACCTACGTACCCCCAAACGATCAGATACGGAGCCAAAACCCTAATTCCACCGCCGTAACTTTCTGTATCCATGAGATCCCATCTTGGGGCCTGTTCCGGAGCTCCGCTGGAGGGGGCATCGATTACGGAGGGCTTCTACATCAACACCATAGCCCCTCGATGAAGTGTGAGTAGTTCACCTCAGACCTACGGGTCCATAGTTAGTACCTAGATGGCTTCTTCTCTCTTTTTGGGTCTCAATACAATGTTCTCCCCCTCTCTTGTGGAGAACTATTCGATGTAATCTTCTTTTTGCGGTGTGTTTGTTGAGACCGATGAATTGTGGGTTCATGATCAAGTCTATCTACAAACAATATTTGAATCTTCTCTGAATTCTTTTATGTATGATTGGTTATCTTTGCAAGTCTCTTCGAATTATCAGTTTGGTTTGGCCTACTAGATTGATCTTTCTTGCAATGGGAGAAGTGCTTAGCTTTGGGTTCAATCTTGCGGTGTCCTTTCCCAGCGACAGTAGGGGCAGCAAGGCACCTATTGTATTGTTGCCATCGAGGATAACAAGATGGGGTTTTCATCATATTGCATGAGTTTATCCCTCTACATCATGTCATCATGCTTAAGGTGTTACTTTGTTTTCATTAACTTAATACTCTAGATGCATGCTGGATAGCGGTCGATGAGTGGAGTAATAGTAGTAGATGCAGGCAGGAGTCGGTCTACTTGTCTCGGACGTGATGCCTATATACATGATCATGCCTAGATATGCTCATAACTATGCTCAATTCTATCAATTGCTCAATAGTAATTTTTTCACCCACCGTAGAATACTTATGCTCTTGAGAGAAGCCACTAGTGAAACCTATGGCCCCCGGGTCTATCTTCATCATATTAATCTCCTACTACTTAATTATTTCCTTTGATTTTTTTACTTTACTTTGCATCTTTATCACAAAAATACCAAAAGTATTATCTTATCATATCTATTAGATCTCACTCTCGTAAGTGGCCGTGTAGGGATTGACAACCCCTTATCGCGTTGGTTGCGAGGATTTATTTGTTTTGTGCAGGTGCGAGGGACTCGCGCGTAGCCTCCTACTAGATTGATACCTTGGTTCTCAAAAACAGAGGGAAATACTTACGCTACTTTGCTGCATCATCCCTTCCTCTTCGGGGAAAACCAACGCAGTGCTCAAGAGGTAGCAAGAAGGATTTCTGGCGCCGTTGCCGGGGAGGTCTACGCAAAAGTCAATATACCAAGTACCCATCACATACCCTTATCTCCCGCATTACATTATTTGCCATTTGCCTCTCGTTTTCCTCTCCCCCACTTCACCCTTGTCATTTTATTCAGCCTCTCTCTCTATCCTCCTCTTTCCTGTTTGCCTCTTTTTTCCCGCTTGCTTTTTGTTTGCTTGTGTGTTAGTTTGCTTGTTTGTCATGATGGCTCAATATAACACTAAATTGTGTGACTTCGCCAATACCAACAACATTGATTTTATTAGCACTCTGATTGCTCCTCTTACCGATGTTGAATCTTGTGAAATTAATACTGCTTTGCTGAATCTTGTCATGAAAGATCTGTTTTCCGGCCTTCCTAGTGAAGATGCCGCTACCCATCTAAATAGCTTCGTTGATTTGTGTGATATGCAAAAGAAGAAATATGTGGATAATGATATTGTTAAATTGAAGCTATTTCCTTTTTCGCTTAGAGATCGTGCTGAAGCTTGGTTTTCGTCTTTGCCTAAAAATAGTATTGATTCATGGAACAAGTGCAAAGATGTTTTTATCTCTAAGTATTTTCCTCCTGCTAAGATCATCTCTCTTAGAAACGATATTATGAATTGTAAGCAACTTGATCATGAACATGTTGCACAAGCTTGGGAGAGAATGAAACTAATGATACGTAATTGCCCTACTCATGGTTTAAATTTGTGGATGAATATACAAAAAATTTATGCCAGATTGAATTTTGCTTCTAGAAATCTTTTAGATTCGGCCGCGGGAGGCACTTTTATGGAAATCACTTTAGGAGAATCTACTAAACTCCTAGATAATATTATGGTTAATTATTCTCAATGGCATACTTAAAGATCTACTAATAAAAAGGTGCATGCGATAGAAGAAATTAATGTTTTGACTGAAAAGATGGATGAACTTATGAAATTATTTTCTAGTAAGAGTGTTTCTTCTGATCCTAATGATATGCCCATGTCTACTTTGAGTGAGAATAATAATGAATCTATGGATGTGAATTTTGTTGGTAGGAACAATTTTGGTAACAACGCATATAGAGGAAATTTCAATCCTAGGACTTATCCTAGTAATCCCTCTAATAATTATGGTAATTCCTACAATAATTCTTATGGAAATTATAATAAGATGCCCTCTGATTTTGAATCTAATATTAAAGAATTTATTACTTTGCAAAAGAATTTTAATGCTTTGATTGAAGAAAAATTGCTTAAGATTGATGAGTTGGCTAGGAACGTTGATAGAATTTCTCTTGATGTTGATTCTTTGAAACTTAGATCTATTCCACCTAAGTATGATGTCAATGAGTCTCTCAAAGCCATGAGAATTTCCATTGATGAGTGCAAAGAAAGAACCGCTAGGATGCGTGCTAAGAAAGATGCCTTTATATGAGCGTGTTCTTCTAGTTCCTATGAAAATAAAGATGAAGATCTAAAAGTTATTGATGTGTCCCCTATTGAATATTTGTTTTGCAATATGAATCTTGATAATGATGGGACTGAATATGATCCACCTTTACCTAGAAGGCGTTCCAAGATTTTGGAATTTTTTGATCTTGACGCTAAAATTGATAAAAGTGGGATTGAAGAAATTAAAACCATAGATGTTGCTAAACCCACTATTATGGATTTCAAGGAATTTAACTATGAAAATTGCTCTTTGATTTATTTTATTTCCTTGTTGCAATCCGTGCTAAATTCTCCTCACGCTTATAGTCAAAATAAAGCGTTTACTAAACATATCGTTGATGCCTTGATGCAATCTTATGAAGAAAAACTTGAATTGGAAGTTTCTATCCCTGGAAAACTTTATGATGAGTGGGAACCAACTATTAAAATTAAAATTAAAGATCATGAATGCTATGTTTTATGTGATTTGGGTGCTAGTGTTTCCACGATTCCAAAGACTTTGTGTGATTTGTTAGGTTTCCGTGATTTTGATGATTGCTCTCTAAACTTGCACCTTGCGAATTCCACTATTAAGAAACCTATGGGAAGAATTAATGATTTTCTTATTGTTGCAAATAGGAATTATGTTCCCTTAGATTTAATTGTTCTTGACATAGATTGCAATCCTTCATGTCCTATTATTCTTGGTAGACCTTTCCTTAGAACGATTGGTGCAATTATTGATATGAAGGAAGGAAATATTAGATTCCAATTTCCATTAAGGAAAGGCATGGAACACTTTCCTAGAAATAAAATTAAATTACCTTATGAATCTATTATGAGAGCCACTTATGGATTGCCTACCAAAGATGGCAATACCTACATCTATCCTTGCTTGTTATGCCTAGCTAGGGGCGTTAAACGATAGCGCTTGTTCGGAGGCAACCCAATTTTATTTTTATTCCTTTCTTTTTGCTCCTGTTTAGTAATAAATAATTTATCTAGACTCTGTTTTGGTTGTGTTTTTTGTGTTTAATTAGTGTTTGTGCCAAGTAGAACCGTTGGGAAGACTTGGGGAAAGTCTTGTTACACTTACTGTAAAAGACAGAAACTTTAGCGCTCACGAGAACTGCTTCCATGTTTATTTGGAAAGTGATATTTAGTTAATTATTTTTTAATATTATTAATAGATAAATTTCTCACGTCCATAAATTTATTTTAGAATTTTTGTGGTTCCAGATCTTGCTCTAGCTACAGATTACTATAGACTATTCTGTTTTTGACAGATTCTGTTTTTCGTGTGTTGTTTGCTTATTTTGATGAATCTATGGCTAGTAAAATAGTTTATAAACCATAGATAAGTTGGAATACAGTAGGTTTAACACAAATATAAATAAAGAATGAGTTCATTACAGTACCTTGAAGTGGTCTTTTGTTTTCTTTCGCTAACGGAGCTCACGAGATTTTCTACTTTGAGTTTTGTGTTGTGAAGTTTTCAAGTTTTGGGTAAAGATTTGATGGATTATGGAACAAGGAGTGGCAAGAGCCTAAGATTGGGGATGCCCATGGCACCCCCAAGATAATCTAAGGACACCTAAAAGCCAAAGCTTGGGGATCCCCCGGAAGGCATCCCCTCTTTCGTCTACTTCTATCGGTAACTTTACTTGGAGCTATATTTTTATTCGCCACATGATATGTGTTTTGCTTGGAGCGTCTTGTATGATTTGAGTCTTTACTTTTTAGTTTACCACAATCATCCTTGCTGTACACACCTTTTGAGAGATCCATACATGATTTGGAACTTGTTATAATACTCTATGTGCTTCGCTTATATCTTTTGAGTTATATAGTTTTGCTCTAGTACTTCACTTATATCTTTTAGAGCACGGTGGTGGATTTGTTTTATAGAAACTATTGATCTCTCATGCTTAACTTAGATTATTTTGAGAGTCTTAAATAGCATGGTAATTTGCTTAAAATCCTAATATGCTAGGTATTCAAGATTAGTAAAATTTTCTTATGAGTGTTTTGAATACTAAGAGAAGTTTGATGCTTGATGATTGTTTTGAGATATGGAGGTAATAATATCAAAGTCGTGCTAGTTGAGTAGTTGTGAAATTGAGAAATGCTTGTGTTGAAGTTTGCAAGTCCCTTAGCATGCACGTATGGTAAACGTTATGTAACAAATTTGAAACATGAGGTGTTATTTGATTGTCCTCCTTATGAGTGGCGGTCGGGGACGAGAGATGGTCTTTTCCTACCAATCTATCCCCCTAGGAGCATGCGCGTAGTGTCGAGGTTTTTGATGAATTGTAGATTTTTGCAATAAGTATGTGAGTTCTTTATGACTAATGTTGAGTCCATGGATTATACGCACTCTCACCCTTCCATCCTTGCTAGCCTCTTCGGTATCGTGCATTGCCCTTTCTCACTTGAGAGTTGGCGCAAACTTCGCCGGTGCATCCAAACCCCGTGATATGATACGCTCTTTCACACATAAACCTCCTTATATCTTCCTCAAAACAGCCACCATACCTACCTATTATGGCATTTCCATAACCATTCTGAGATATATTGCCATGCAACTTTCCACTATTCCGTTTATCATGACACATTCATTATTGTCATATTGGTTAGCATGATCATGTAGTTGACATAGTATTTGTGGCAAAGCCACCATTCATAATTCTTTCATACATGTCACTCTTGATCCATTGCATATCCCGGTACACCGCCGGAGGCATTCATATAGAGTCATACATTGTTCTAGTATCGAGTTGTAATCATTGAGTTGTAAATAAATAAAAGTGTGCTGATCATCATTTTCTAGAGCATTGTCCCAAGTGAGGAATTATAAAAAAGGCCATATAAAAAAGATAAAGGCCAAATAAAAAAGAGAAGGGACAATGTTACTATCCTTTGCCACACTTGTGCTTCAAAGTAGCATCGTAATCTGCATGATAGAGAGTCTCTTGTTTTGTCACTTTCATATACTAGTGGGAATTTTTCATTATAGAACTTGGCTTGTATATTCCAACAATGGGCCTCCTCAAGTGCCCTAGGTCTTCATGAGCAAGCAAGTTGGATGCACACCCACTTAGTTTCTTTTGTTGAGCTTTCAGACATTTATAGCTCTGGTGCATCTGTTGCATGGCAATCTCTACTCCTTACATTAACATCAATCGGTGGGCATCTCCATAGCCCATTGATTAGCCTCATTGATGTGAGACTTTCTCCTTTTTTGTCTTCTCCACATAACCCCCCTCATTATATTCTATTCCACCCATAGTGCTATGTCCATGGCTCGCACTCATATATTGCGTGAAAGTTTATAGGTTTGAGATTACTAAAGTATGAAACAATTGCTTGGCTTGTCATCGGGGTTGTGCATGATGAGAGCATTCTTATGTGATGAAAATGGAGCATGACTAAACTATATGATTTTGTAGGGATGAACTTTCTTTGACCATGTTATTTTGAGAAGACATAATTGCTTTGTTAGTATGCTTGAAGTATTTTTTTATGTCAATATAAACTTTTGTCTTAAATCTTTCGGATCTGAATATTCATACCACAATTAAGAAGAATTACATTAAGATTATGCCAAGTAGCACTCCGGATCGAAAATTCTGTTTTTTATCATTTACCTACTTGAGGATGAGCAGGAATTAAGCTTGGGGATGCTTGATACGTCTCCAATGTATCTATAATTTTTGATTGCTCCATGATATATTATCTACTGTTTTGGACATTATTGGGCTTTATTATCCACTTTTATATTATTTTTGGGACTAACCTATTAACCGGAGGCCCAGCCCAGAATTGTTGTTTTTTGCCTATTTTAGGCTTTAGAAGAAAAGGAATATCAAACGGAGTCCAAACGGAATGAAACCTTCGGGAACGTGATTTTCTCAACGAACAAGACCCAGGAGACTTGGACCCTACGTCAAGACACAAAAGAGGAGGCCACGAGGTAGGAGGCGCGCCTACCCCCCAGGCGCGCCCTCCACCCTCATGGGCCCCTTGTTGCTCCACCGACGTACTCCTTCCTCCTATATATATATCTACGTACCCCCAAACGATCAGATACGAAGCCAAAACCCTAATTCCACCGTCGCAACTTTCTGTATCCACAAGATCCCATCTTAGGGCCTGTTCCGGAGCTCCGCCGGAGGGGGCATCGATCACGGAGGGCTTCTTCGATGAAGTGTGAGTAGTTCACCTTAGACCTACGGGTCCATAGTTAGTAGCTAGATGGCTTCTTCTCTCTTTTTGGATCTCAATACAATGTTTTCCCCCTCTCTTGTGGAGAACTATTCGATGTAATCTTCTTTTTGCGGTGTGTTTGTTGAGACCGATGAATTGTGGGTTTATGATCAAGTCTATCTACGAACAATATTTGAATCTTCTCTGAATTCTTTTATGTATGATTGGTTATCTTTGCAAGTCTCTTCGAATTATCAGTTTGGTTTGGCCTACTAGATTGATCTTTCTTGCAATGGGAGAAGTGCTTAGCTTTGGGTTCAATCTTGCGGTGTCCTTTCCCAGTGACAGTAGGGGCAGCAAGGCATGTATTGTATTGTTGCCATCGAGGATAACAAGATGGGGTTTTCATCATATTGCATGAGTTTATCCCTCTACATCATGTCATCTTGCTTAAGGCGTTACTCTGTTTTCATTAACTTAATACTCTAGATGCATGCTGGATAGCGGTCGATGAGTGGAGTAATAATAGTAGATGCAGGCAGGAGTCAGTCTACTTGTCTTGGACGTAATGCCTATATACATGATCATGCCTAGATATTCTCATAACTATGCTCAATTCTGTCAATTGCTCAACAGTAATTTGTTCACCCACCGTAGAATACTTATGCTCTCGAGAGAAGCCACTAGTGAAACCTATGGCCCCCGGGTCTATCTTCATCATATTAATCTCCTACTACTTAATTATTTCCTTTTATTTTTTTACTTTACTTTGCATCTTTATCACAAAAATACCAAAAATATTATCTTATCATATCTATTAGATCTCACTCTCGTAAGTGGCCGTGTAGGGATTGACAACCCCTTATCGCGTTGGTTGCGAGGATTTATTTGTTTTGTGCAGGTGCGAGGGACTCGCGCGTAGCCTCATACTAGATTGATACCTTGGTTCTCAAAAACTGAGGGAAATACTTACGCTACTTTGCTGCATCATCCCTTCCTGTTCGGGGAAAACCAACGCAGTGCTCAAGAGGTAGCAATTCTCTGACTTTTGTGAAAAGATTGTTGAGGTTTTCATGGATGATTTCTCCATTTACGGAACTTCTTTTGATGATTGCTTAAGCAACCTTGATCGAGTTTTGTAGAGATGTGAAGAAACTAATCTTGTTTTGAATTGGGAGAAGTGCCACTTTATGGTTAATGAAGGTATTGTCTTGGGGCATAAAATTTCTGAAAGAGGTATTGAAGTTGATAAAGCTAAAGTTGATGCTATTGAAAAGATGTCGTGTCCTAAGGACACTAAAGGTATAAGAAGTTTCCTTGGTCATGCCGGTTTTTATAGGAGGTTCATTAAGGACTTTTCTAAAATTTCTCGGCCTCTCACTAATCTTTAACAAAAAGATGTTCCTTTTGTCTTCGATGATGATTGTGTAGAAGCATTTGAAATACTTAAGAAAGCTTTGATTGCTGCACCTATTGTTCAGCCTCTTGATTGGAATTTACCATTTGAAATTATGTGTGATGCTAGTGATTATGATGTAGGGGCTGTTCTAGGACAAAGATTTGATAAGAAATTAAATGTTATCCAATATTCTAGTAAAACTCTAGACAGTGCTCAAAGAAATTATGCTACTACTGAAAAAGAATTTTTAGTAGTTGTGTTTGCTTGTGATAAGTTCAGACCTTATATTGTTGATTCTAAAGTAACTGTTCACACTGATCATGCTGCTATTAAATATCTTATGGAAAAGAAAGATGCTAAACCTAGACTTATTAGATGGGTTCTCTTGCTTCAAGAATTTGATTTGCATATTATTGATAGAAAGGGAGCTGAGAACCCCGTTGCAGACAACTTTTCTAGGTTAGAGAATGTTCTTGATGACCCACTACCTATTGATGATAGCTTTCCTGATGAACAACTAGCTGTCATAAATGCTTCTCGTACTGCTCCATGGTATGCTGATTATGCTAATTATATTGTTGCTAAGTTTATGCCACCTAGTTTCACATACCAACAAAAGAAAAATTTCTTCTATGATTTAAGACATTACTTCTGGGATGACCCGCATCTTTATAAGGAAGGAGTAGATGGTGTTATTAGAAGTTGTGTACGTGAGCATGAACAGGAACAGATCCTACTCAAGTGTCACTCTGAAGCTTACTGAGGACACCATGCGGGAGACAGAACTGCACATAAGGTATTGCAATCCAGTTGTTATTGGCCTACTCTCTTCAAGGATGCCCATAAGTTTGTTTTGTCTTGTGATGAATGTCAAAGAATTGGTAATATTAGTAGACGTCAAGAAATGCCTATGAATTATTCACTTGTTATTGAATCATTTGATGTTTGGGGCTTTGATTATATGGGACCGTTTCCTTCCTCTAATGGGTATACACATATTTTAGTTGCTCTTGATTACGTTACTAAGTGGGTAGAAGCTATTCCAACTAGTAGTGTTGATCATAATACCTCTATTAAGATGCTTAAAGAAGTTATTTTTCCAAGGTTTGGAGTCCCAAGATATCTAATGACTGATGGTGGTTCACATTTTATTCATGGTGCTTTTCGTAAAATGCTTGCTAAGTGTGATGTTAATCATAGAATTGCATCTCCATATCATCCACAATCTAGTGGTCAAGTAGAATTGAGCAATAGAGAGCTCAAATAAATTTTGCAAAAGACTGTTAATAGATCTAGAAAGAATTGGTCCAAGAAACTTGATGATGCATTATGGGCATATAGGACTGCATACAAAAATCCAATGGGTATGTCTCCGTATAAAATGGTTTATGGTAAAGCTTGTCACTTACCTCTCGAACTAGAACATAAGGCATATTGGGCCATTAAAGAGCTCAACTATGACTTCCAACTTGCCGGTGAGAAGAGGCTTTTTGACATTATCTCACTTGATGAATGGAGAACCCAGGCTTATGAGAATGCCAAACTGTTTAAAGAAAAAGTTAAAAGATGGCATGATAAAAGGATACAAAAGCGTGAGTTTAATGTAGGTGATTATGTATTGGTATACAACTCTCATTTAAGATTTTTTTGAAGGCAAACTCCTCTCTAAATGGGAAGGTCCTTACATCATCGAGGAGGTCTATCGTTTCGGTGCCATAAAAATAAACAACTTCGAAGGCACAAATCCGTGGGTGGTGAACAGTCAAAGAATCAAACATTATATCTCAGGTAATCCCATAAATGTTGAAACTAATGTTATTGAAACCGTGACCCGGAGGAATACATAAGGTACACTTTCTAGAATGTTTTAGACTCCGAAAGGAATAGGTACATGGTACGGTAAGTAAACCGACTTCAAAACAGTTCTAATGGCAATTTTTCTCCGTTTTGGAATGTTTAAGAAAATAGGAAAATAAGAAGTAGTCTGGGAAGGACACGAGGCGTCCACGAGGGTGGAGGGCGCGCCCCACCCCCCTGGGCGCGCCCCCTGCCTCGTGGGCACCTCGTGTGCTCTCTGGACTCCGTTTTCTTGCACGATACTTCTTTTGGTCGGTAAAAATTCATTATATAATCTCCTGAAGGTTTTGACCACCATATCATGCAAATATCTTTTGTCTTTGTTTCGAGCTGTTTTTCTGACAGATCTAGATCGCCATGGCGTCTTCAAGTGCCCCCAAGGACAAGTTCTTCGAGAAGGTCATCAACCCCTACCTCGCGGAGGTGCTGCAACACCCTCAAACCATTGAGATGCGTGACGGGTTGCTGCACATTTGTGATGTTGAGGGACCAAGGAGGACCGGAAGCGTGGAGATAAGGCTCGAGGCAATGGAGCAACAAGTTTTCAAGTGCCAGAAGATGGTGGAATGTGGACTCGACTCCAATCATATAATGATCATGGAGTTCACCAACAACCACAAGCTGGATGACAAGAACATTGGGGAGGCCATCTTCAAGCTTCACGAGAAAATCGAGCACCTCCAAGCCCAGATCTATGACCTGCAAAACCAAAACCGTGAGTATGAATATAGATTCAAGAGGATGAGTTTGGCTGCAGATTTGAGGATCCCGGAGACTAGATCATCCTTCTATGATGGTGAGCCTATGCCTTGGAAGATGGACGACAAGCCTACATCATCAACAACTCTGTCATCGCCACCTCCAAGGAAGGAGACATAAACACATGGGTGTGGGCACTCCCCTTGGCAACTGCCAAGCTTGGGGGAGTGCCCCCGTATCGTATCACCATCACACTTTTATCTTTACCATTTTTCTTAGTTCGATCCTTTTGGTAATATCTTGATCTAGTATAATAAAGTTTTAGTATGATCTAGTTTTGAGTTTTGCTTTATGATCCTTCTATGTAATCGAGTCTGTGAGCTATATATAATAAAGATTAGTGTTGAGTCAAGGGCTTGATTATCTTGCTATGATCTTGAGGGAATAAAATAAAAGAGAAGAAATAAAAATAAATAAAGAGATCATATGGAGAGTAATGGCTTCACATATAAAGGGTATGATGAATAAAAATTGTTGAGAGTTGACAAACATAGTTTTGGTCATCCTTGCAATTAATAGGAAGTAATAAAGAAAGAGAGGTTTTCACATATAAATATACTATCTTGGACATCTTTTATGATTGTGAGCACTCATTAAAATATGACATGCTAAAGAGTTGACGTCGGACAAGAAAGACAACGTAATGGGTTATGTTTTCTTGCATCTGAGATAAATTATATTGTCATGGATCATCCAACATGTTGAGCTTGCCTTTCCCTCTCTTGCTAGCAAATTTCTTTGCACCAAGTAGAGATACTACTTGTGCTTCCAAATATCCTTAAACCCAGTTTTGCCATGAGAGTCCACCATATCTACCTATGGATTGAGTAAGATCCTTCAAGTAAGTTGTCATCGTTGCAAGCAATAAAAAATTGCTCTCTAAATATGTATGAATTATTAGCGTGGAGAAAATAAGCTTTATACGATCTTGTGATGTGGAAGAAATAAAAGCGACGGGCTGCATAATAAAGGTCCATATCACAAGTGGCAATATAAAGTGACGTTCTTTTGCATTAAGATTTTGTGCATCCAACCATAAAAGCACATGAAAACCTCTGCTTCCCTCTATGAAGGGCCTATCTTTTATTCTTGTCTTATACTTCATGCAAGAGTCATGATGATCTTCACATTTCCTTTTTACATTTTATCCTTTGGCAAGCACAATGTGTTGGAAAGATCTAGGTATATATAGCTAATTGGGTGTGAGTTTTCATGAACTATTATTGTTGACATTACCCTTGAGGTAAAAAGTTGGGAGGCAAAAACTATAAGCCCCTATCTTTCTTTGTGTCCGATTAAAACTTCATAACCATAAATATCACGTGAGTGTTAGCAATTGTGAAAGGCTAAATGATGGTTGAGTATGTGGACTTGCTGAGAAGCTCTTATATTGACTCTTTCCTATGTTATGATAAATTGTAATTGCTTCAATGACTGAGATTATAGTTTGTTAGTTTTCAATGAAGTTACTGATTCATACAGTATGTGAATGAATTGTTACTTTAGCATAAGAGATCATATGACAATATATATATATATGTTGTTGTTCTAAAAATGATCATGATGCCCTCATGTCTGTATTTTATTTATCGACGCCTCTATCTCTAAACATGTGGACATATTTTTCGATTTCGGCTTTCGCTTGAGGACAAGCGAGGTCTAAGCTTGGGGGAGTTGATACGTCCATTTTGCATCATGCTTTTATATCGATATTAATATCATTATGGGCTATTATTACACATTATGTCACAATACTTATGCCTTTTCTCTCTTATTTTACAAGGTTTACATGAAGAGGGGGAATGCCGGCAGCTGGAATTCTGGGCTGGAAAAGGAGAAACTATTAGAGACCTATTCTGCACATCTCTAGAAGTCCTGAAACTCCACGGGAATTATTTTCAGAATATATAAAAAATATTGGGCGAAAGAAGTACCAGAGGGGGGCCACCCACCGTCCACGAGGGTGGGGGCGCGCCCTACCCCCCTAGGTGCGCCCCCTGCCTCGTGGGCCCCCTGGTGGCCCTGTGATGCCCATCTTTGGCTATATGGAGTCTTTGGTCGAGGGAAAAATCATAAGCAAGCTCACAGGACGAAACTCCGCAGCCACGAGGCGGAACCAATCTAGGGCTCCGGTGGAGCTGTTCTGCCGGGGAAACTTCCCTCTAGGAGGGGGAAATGATCACCATCGTCATCACCAACGATCCCCTCATCGGGAGGGGGTCAATATCCATCAACATCTTCACCAGGACCATCTCCTCTCAAACCCTAGTTCATCTCTTGTATCCAATCTTTGTATCAAAACCTCAGATTGGTACATGTGGGTTGCTAGTAGTGTTGATTACTCTTTGTAGTTGATGCTAGTTGGTTTATTTGGTGGAAGATCATATGTTCAGATCCATTATGCATATTAATACCCCTCTGATTATGAACATGAATATGCTTTGTGAGTAGTTACGTTTTTTCCTGAGGACATGGGAGAAGTCTTGCTATAAGTAGTCATGTGAATTTGGTATTTGTTCGATATTTTGATGATATGTATGTTGTCTTTCCTCTAGTGGTGTCATGTGAACGTCGACTACATGACACTTTACCATTGTTTGGGCCTAGAGGAAGGCATTGGGAAGTAATAAGTAGATGATGGGTTGCTAGAGTGACAGAAGCTTAAACCCTAGTTTATGTGTTGCTTCGTAAGGGGCTGATTTGGATCCATATGTTTCATGCTATGGTTAGGTTTACCTTAATACTTCTGTTGTAGTTGCGGATGCTTGCAATAGGGTTTAATCATAAGTGGGATGCTTGTCCAAGGAAGGACAGTACCCAAGCATCGGTCCACCCACATATCAAATTATCAAAGTACCGAACACGAATCATATGAGCATGATGAAAACTAGCTTGACGATAATTCCCATGTGTCCTCGGGAGCGCTTTCCTTTATATAAGAGTTTGTCCAGGCTTGTCCTTCGCTACAAAAAGGATTGGGCCATATTGCTGCACCTTATTTACTTTTATTACTTGTTACCCGTTACAAATTACCTTATCACAAAACTATCTGTTACCGATAATTTCAGTGCTTGCAGAGAATACCTTGCTGAAAACCGCTTATCATTTCCTTCTGCTCCTCGTTGGGTTCGACACTCTTAGTTATCAAAAAGGATACGATAGATCCCCTACACTTTTGGGTCATCAACATTTCTGGCACCGTTGCTGGGGAGTGGAGCGCCTTTGGTAGGTGGAATTTGGTAAGAAAAAATTTATATAGTGTGCTGAAATTTACTGTCACTTGTTACTATGGAACATAATCCTTTGAGGGGCTTGTTCGGGGTATCTTCACCCCGACCAGTAGAGCAAAGAGTTGCTCCTCAACCTACTGAACCTACAGAAAATGTTTACTTTGAAATCCCTTCGGGTATGATAGAGAAACTGCTAGCTAATCCTTTCACAGGTGATGAAACATTACATCCCGATTTGCACCTAATCTATGTAGATGAAGTTTGTGGATTATTTAAGCTTGAAGGTATGCCTGAGGATGTTATCAAGAAGAAGGTCTTCCCTTTATCTTTGAAGGGAAAGGCATTGACATGGTTTAGGCTATGATGATATGGGATCATGGAACTACAACCGACTGAAATTGGAATTTCATCAGAAGTTTTATCCTATGCATCTTGTTCATCGTGATCGTAATTATATATATATATATAATTTTTGGCCTCGCGAAGGAGAAAGCATCGCTCAAGCTTGGGGGAGTCTTAAGTCAATGTTATATTCATGCCCCAATCATGAGCTCTCAAAAGAAATGATTATTCAAAAAATTTATGCTCGGCTTTCTCTGAGTAATCGCTCCATGCTCGATACTTCTTGTACTGGTTCTTTTATGATGAAGACTATTGAATTCAAATGGGATTTATTGGAGAGAATTAAACGCAACTCTGAAGATTGGGATCTCGACGAAGGTAAGGATTCAGGTATAACACCGAAGTTTGATTGTGTTAAATCTTTTATGGATACCAATGCTTTTCGTGAATTTAGCACTAAATATGGACTTGACTCTGAGATAGTAGCTTCTTTTTGTGAATTCTTTGCTACTCATGTTGATCTACCTAAGGAGAAGTGGTTTAAATATAATCCTCCCATTGAAGTAAAAGTAGTTGCACCTATTAAATTTGAAGAAAAGACTATCACTTATAAGGATCCTGTTGTTCCTACTGCTTATATTGAGAAACCACCTTTCCCTGTTAGAATAAAGGATCATGCTAAAGCTTCAACTGTGGTTAACAAAAGTAATATTAAGACACCCAAACCCCCTCAGAAAATTAAAGTTGAACCTAGTGTTGCTATGGTTAAATACCTCTTGGCCGATAATATTGATGGGCATGTTATTTACTTCTGTGATGAAGCTTCTAGAATTGCTAGACCTGATACTAAAAATAAACATAGACCTATTGTAGGCATGCTTGTTATTTCTGTTAAAATAGGAGATCATTGCTATCATGGCTTATGTGATAGGGGTGCTAGTGCAAGTGCAATACCTCATTCCTTATACAAAGAAATTATGCATGATATTGCACGTGCCACGATGTTACAATTAAGCCGTCCCAGTAGCAATCTTCTGGCTCATGATCACTAATGAGTGGCTAGTTAGTGTAGACCATCACAACCAGATGTGATGTGAGGGCAGGCTGGTGGGCTGCCGTCGAGTCGGTGCAACGTCCCGACCTCGCGGCCTATGTCCAGGCCTCAATCAAGAGGATTGTCGGGGAACCGTCATCATTTTATGGTTCGGAGGCTGATGATGATGCTCGCACATGTTCCTTGGAAGCTGCACTTACTTCTTGATAAAGTGGCAGAACGCGGAGTCGGAGGTCGATGTTGAACGCGAGTGTGCCAAAGAAGATGGTTTGAACAGGGACGGGTGGCGGGTTAATGTGGAGTCATACTGCCCCATTTTCGATGAAGGTGAGGGATCTGAAAGTGAAGCTCTAGCCTAGCATGAAGCCGCAAGGCATGATCAGAGATTTGATATGAAGTCAGTCTCCATCCGACCCAGCCACTGACTAGCGCATCAACTGATGGTGCAGAAAACCGTCAGTGCCCCGGTAGGGTGGAGAGTCTAGCTGGAAGTATGAGTGGGGATTGCGCACATGTTTTCTTACCTAGATTTGTGCCCTCATGGTCGAGGTAACACTCTACTCCTCTTTGTTTTGGTTTAATGGGGGAACACATCGTGTGAGGGGGTCACAGATTGGGGGTGATGAATGCTACCAAAGTCTGAGATATTGAGTGGACGCCCTCAACCTACCCCTAGCCTCACCTTATAAAGGGGGTGAGAGCTAGGGTTTTTCAGGGGCCCTCGCTGACCTTGCTATGAGAGCTTCTTGGCTTGAATGCCAAGATCATGTTTTATCTCGAAGTCAGGCTTGGATTGATTGTTGGGCCAAGCCTGTTTCCATGCCTCTTGTGCCTTGAGGTGGGCCTAGTATCAGGCTTTCCGGCGATGGTCCACCCCCGGTATAATGTACGCTAGTCTATGACTTACTTGTGGAACAAGTGAATACGATTCAACTCCGTTGTTTCTTCTTCGCGGTCCCGAAGAACATCGTCTTGGATTCAGAGAGAAAAAACTTAATGCACGAAGAGATTTCCAAGACTTCGTCAAAGAGATAGGTTTGGATTGAGCATTCATCGAGGACCTAAATCTCAACTTTCACTTAGAACCTCCTTAATAGTACGGTTTGACCTATGACTCAAATAAAAGTAAATGAAACTAGAAAAACAAAAGTCTTCACTACACTTCCTAATCCATCCCTGCGAACTGATTGTTCCTCGGACATGCATTCCGAAAGTATTGATTGTCATCACAATTTTTTGGGGCACATAACTCTCATGTTAAACCAAATCCTCACAGACTTTCACCTATGTATACTCGCAAACACATTTGTCCCTTAACTATGTTGTCATTAATCATTCAAAACCCTCTAGGGGCATTAAATGTACTTACACTATGTGAAGATCCTCACGGTGCCCCGACCGAGGGCTCTCTTACCACATCGGTTCCTGGCCTGGTGGGCTGGGCTGAGGACCCCTAGGTCGGTTGCATACTAGGACACGTTTTGTGGCCCATGATGTTTATACAAAAGACTCCAGAGGACTTGCATTGCAAGTCGAAGAAACTGGAGCCGTGGAGGACTCTACCTCCACCGATGTAGCTGACTAGGATCTGTAACCCTAGGACACCCGGTGTATATATAAGTCGGGCTTGGGCTCGTCGATAGAACATAACACAATCCCTTGGTATTCACATGTACTTTGCACACACTCCAATCACAATATACTAGAGCAGGAGTAGGTTATTACCTCGATCATGAGGGCCCGAACATGGGTAAAAGCTCGCTTCCTATTACCATCCAGTCTAATCTCCTAGCCAGGATACCCTACCGAGGGATTTGTCAGAATCATATCCGATAGATCATGTATGAGAAGGAGGAGAGAGCTCACCCGCGTAGTTCATATCGGCCACTGTGTGCTTCCCGTTGCTTCACTGCTAAGGAGGCATGGATGAAAGGTACGCCGCGTACACATTAACTATCCACCCCGTGAAATCATCAAGCACATCGCCACCGGGCAGGGGTCAAAGACTGAAAACGACCGCGCCGTGTGGCTCCATTACAAGGAGAAACCATACGGACTTGATGGCAGAGAGGCACCGCATGAGATTACACATATTCTACATGAAATGATGACATTAGCCAAGACAAATTGCGCCATACTGGGCCTCGCCCCCTTGAAAATGCCATCCCTGACCTCGACCCGGCCTCCAAATCCATATGAGCTGCACTTCATATGTGATATGATGACTGTCGATATGACTAACTCTACTAAAATTGCTCTAAGCCAGTGACAGTTAGAGGCAGTTTTTCCCAAGACCGTGGATGCATGATCATGCACTGGCCGCCCAAGTACAAATGCTCAAAAGGGGTTACATCACGATGCCACCCTAAGCATACATACATTATTTCAACAAAATCAAGTCCTCCTGTCAACCCACGTACGGCATCCTGATTGATCGACACCAAGACATTTCACTGCCAGCTCTGCCCTGTACTATTATGCATACTACACGGGCTCAATCATTCGTGGCCTCCTCGTACTTTAGTTAATAAATTAATAAACCAAATCTTTCCATGCATGTATTATTGCTAACATATCTTGCCTTTTCTTATGCTGTAATCACATGTTGGATGGGGAATATTCGTGGTGACTCTAGTGAGAGGCTTCATGCACGTACTATTATTATATGTATGTATGCGTCCATCCATGCTTTGCGAGGCTGTAAAAGGGGCACCGATAGTTTAGCATTTCAGGTCGATAAATGTCACCCAAGCGCACGCCTCCATGTGGGAGCCAAAAGCGTGTCGGGCTAGCTTCAAGCAAACTCGATTCATTACCTAGCCATTCTTCTTTTATATGCAAGACCCCAAGGTGCAAACTCCACACCAAAGAGCGTACATGCGTGCATGCCATAACTGTACTGTAGCTAGCAAGCCGAATTTTTTTCTCCAAGTGTAACAAAACCAGTTGTATTACCTTTGGGTGCAGTCGCCTGGAGATGGTCGCACATGATTTATTCAGCAGGTTTGGCTGCCATATCACTAATAGATGACATGGTTAAGTCGTGTTTGTTTTTTCAAAAAGAGAGGAAACCCCTCGGCCTCTGCATCGAGTGATGCACTCAGTAATCTATTTTACCGTATTTTACCGCTCACAAAAAAATGTAATCTACTTTACCGATCTGTTGTGGTCTTTTTCGTGTTTTTGCTAACCCCTTTGCTAGCACCGTAAATGTTGTCGACTACTTTTATTTCATTTAATAAATTTAGATATGTGCATCACCACGATGTAGAAGCCAGGGTTTCCCCCTTTTTGAAGAAAAAATGTTAATGAGAAAGAGAGAGAGAGAACCATTCTCAGTTGATTGACATTTTCGTAAGTCCTGGCCGGTTTCTGAAAAGTGAAATTCCATCTTGCACTTTCTCAGAAAAGTGCACTGGATGAAAAAAAATGCAAGCTACATTTTTTTACCGAAATAAAGCTGCACTTTGTAGAATCAATCGACTGAGACATAGACAGAATCAAGAGAGAAAATATGCATCCCAAGCTAGAGAAAAATCTGTATGGTCGCAACTATGTACCAATGGTGTTATCTACGCAATTAAGCAGTGATTAGTATACGATTTTTGAAAAACTTACAAAAGTGACTGTGTCAGCTAACACCAATGCCTCTATGGCAGCTCTGCCCCAATCTTTGATATGACTCTTATCGTAGAACCAGAGACAACTATTATTCTCTCTCTCTCTCTCTCTCTCTCTCTCTCTCTCCCTCCTGTAAACCATGCCAAATAACAACTACTTTACATGCAACGCTAATATATTAACCATTAAAAACTTATATATAAACACACATTTCATGCATATGATACATCGTATGTACACACACTTATACTGCCCTTAGGACCAAGGAGTGTCTTTTTTATTACAAAATTGTCATAAAATATCTTGTTGCTTAGGTTATGTTTGTTTGGGGTGCGGTTGTGGGTTGGCTAAGGTGGCAGAGCTGAAGTCAGAGGAAGCGATTATGATAAAGGTTGATCGTTTGGCAACACAACTATAGAGTGGCCGAGATGCCAGAAAATCAATCTCTCTCTCTCTCTCTCTCTCTCTCTCTCTCTCTCTCTCTCTCTCTCTCTCTCTCTCTCTCTCTCTCTCTCTCTCTCTCTCGGAGGAGGAGGAGGAGGAGGAGGAGGAGGGAGGTGGATGGTGCTTTATAAATGGCAATTCTTGCAATTTCTCCAAATAAAATATAGTAGGGGAGTGAGAGTAACGAAAGCCGTGGAAGTAGCTTCCAATGGTATTTTAGCCTATATAGCTAGAAGTTGCCTTCTGTTATACCCTAGGAGAATGTCCAAGTCACCATTCGATAAATGCATATTGACGTAATGCTATGATAAGTCAGAGCTTTTCATTCAATATTTCACATTTTAGAAGACACCCCCCCCCCCCACCCCACACACACACACACAAAAGTAGATTGACGTCCTTTCTTTTCCATGTATTTCCTTTTTTTGCGGCTTTGGACGGGAGTGTTGTTGTTAGTATGGATTTGTCAGAGGCTTAGAAATAATTCCCCCAGGTCAGCCTTAATGCCATGTCTTAGTTTGACCATGTTTCTTTAGAAACTACTTCAAAAGCACAAACAATCAAGGCCTATGTTCATTTGGCATTTTCTCTGCTCCAAATCCGGTCCATTCATTGTAAGCTCTGACTAGATCTCTTCTTAACCAGTTGGGTGTGCTAATTAAGTAGTAAAGAAATACCATGACTTTTTTTTGCATGGTATCATAAAAATCATAGCACAAGCCATCTAGACGCCAATCTGACAAAACAGCTGAAGGCTAGCCTTTGCACAAAGGACCACCAACCGAGAAAGTAAATTACAATAATCCCCTGAGATTGACACCAACGACCGTCACTTGTCTCCAGCACCACCACAGAAGTCCCCAAAGGATAATAGGACGGATCACAACCTCACCTGAGCTCGATGGGGCTTCATCGCTGATATGCAACTTTACGAACCTCCAAGGTGGCTCATCAAAGACAAAATCATTGTCGTTGCATGAATCAGACCGGGTCAGCACCCCGGACACACCATGAAACTTCAGATCTTGCGTTGCTACTCATTGAAGACGTCAGAGAAGGAAATCATACTTGCCAACCGCCAATCGCGATCCCAACACACGGTTATCTGGGTAGTCATATTTCCACTGAATTTGCGTTCCATGCACATAAGTACTATTGTATCATTGAAAAATATAATGGTTGTAGTACTCGGTTGATTAGTCTTATTAATATAATCTCTATCTCTACTACTTAAAAAAAAACGTAAGGTTTCCATTTCATCTTTTTTCTCACCACCCCTTCGTCCAACCTTCCTTGTATGATAATAGATCAACTTAATTTACTTACCTTCTGAACCAGTTTCACTTTAATTATTTACCAAACATCGGATCAAAATATAAGGTAATTCATGGACATAATTTGATAATCATTTATTTACACAATCGCATTATTATAGATAGGTAAATCACAAGCCTACGTACTAGAAGATTTAATATATCTCGTTGCAACGTACGGGCATTCTTCTAGTTCACAAAAAAAAGATTAGTCTTATTAATATATGCTCCGTCAGTCCGTCTCATCATGGAATGTCTGGAAAGAGATAACTCCCACACGTACGCTTGGCTGGGGTCTCCATATCAAAATTCTGGCAGTTGGGCTATAAAAAACGAGATGGTGCACATGGATAGAGGCAATCATAGGCTGTTCCTCTGTTAGGCGGGCGCAGATTATTCTCAGCGTGATGTTAACTCAGCTCGCAGTGTGGAAAAGCAAATTAGCACCTAGAAGAGAAAAGCAAATTAGCAACATAGTTTAGTGGCAAATCTCTATTATTAAAATGAAGTCTCTGGTTGTGATGATACGTCATGGTTTGGTTAAATTTTGTAAGTTTGTTAGTTTCACGTTAGCTACGAAGAGTATCATTCTTTGGACGAGAGAATCATGTTAACATGAAGGGTGCCATTCTTTGGACCGTAGAATCATATTAATTATAAAGAGTATCATTATTTGGATGAAAGAATCACATTACCTATTAAAAAATCATCAAGCATTGGACAAAAAGATCACTACAACGCACGGAAAATTAGCTAGTGTACTAGGATGTCACACTGGCCGATACGAGTAAAGTTGTTTTGCTTTGACCGATGTAACCCCAGGTTATCTGTGGTGTTTCGCTATCAGAGTGTAACTCCATGAGTAAAGTTTGATTTCCTCTCAAGGTTGCTCCACCAACTGCAGGCATACACGTACGTCGGGGAATCGGGTCGTTTGTAGTTTATGATACTAGTATAACTTTTCAGGATTTGAGCATGTGGCACCATCGCAACTTTGCGTAAAATATTGCTCTAAACAAACAAATACTATCGATTTTCTTCCTTACCGAACCTACATACAGGGTGGCAAATACTCCATCCGTCCCATTATATAAGAGTGTTTCTTGTATTATAGGATGGAGGGAGTAAAGAGCAACTCTAGCAGACCCCGCATCCATCTTCGACATGCAAAATAACCGTTAAAATGCGAGTAGGGGTGGAAAAACTTGCCTGATCAGACCCCGCATCCTGCCCCGACCCATAAATTTTTTTGAGGGGCGTGGCAAAATCCCGACCCCAACCCGGGTATACGCGGGTTTCCCCCTCGCGGCTGCGGTGCACTGCATCATAGAGAAGCAGTTGGCGGGATGGACATTTCAGCCCGCGCGCCTTCCCCCCTCCTTCCGCCGCCGACCGCCTTTGCTTCCGCCCGCCCGCCGCAAGCGATTCCGGTCAAATCTGCAGGCGGAATCGCGCCGCGGGGCTGCCCCACACCCTCCCGCGTCGAGACGCTGCCCTGACCCCCCCCCCCCCCCCCCCCCGGATCCAGCGAGAGAGCCGCCCTCGTCGCTGCCGCCACCGGGGGATCGACCACCGTCGAGCCCGCCTCCTCGTCGCCGCCCAGGATCACCCGCCGCATCCGCCACCGGTTAGTGCGTATTTTTGTGATTTTTGCGAGCGAGCGATATAGTTGATTGACGCGCCGGTACGCATGTAGATGGAGTTGAGCCCGTGCGAGAAGTTCTTGCTCTCCGATTCGTCCGATTCAGACGACTCGGATGTTGAGACCATGCTTGCGAACTTTTGGCAGCAGACATTAGTCATGTCACTTGCCGTGAAGGAGCACGAAGACGAGAACCGGAAGAGGAGGCGAGGATCGACCGTCGAGCGTCTTTGCATTCCTCAGAATCGTCATCTTGGGAACGAGATGTTGATGCAAGACTACTTCGCGGAGAATCCTACATATCCACCACACCTCTTCCGGAGAAGGTACGAATGCGCTGATCCCTCTTTGTCAAAATTGTTCAAGCTTGCGAGGCAAATTGCCGGTATTTTACTCGAAGAAGAAATGCTGCGGGCTTAAAGGGATTTAGTGCATATCAAAAAATCTCCGCGGCAATGCGGGTGATTGCATATGGTGTTCCGGCTGACTATGCCGATGAGTACCTTCGCATTGGTGAAGATACTACAATTGAGTCTGTGCGTAGATTTGCAAAGGTGATCATCTGTGTCTTTGATCCTGAGTATCTTCGGGCACCCAACGAAGATGACACAAAGAAATTGATGGCATCTAATGAGAGGAGAGGTTGGCCTGGCATGCTAGGTAGCATTGATTATATGCATTGGACTTGGAAAAATTGCCCCAAGGCATGGCAAGGAATGTATTGTGGCAAGTCTCGTGATACAACAATTGTGCTAGAGGCCGTAGCATCCAAGGATTTATGGATTTGGCATTGCTTTTTTGTATGTCGGGCACTCTCAACGATATCAATGTGTTGCAACGGTCTCATTTGTTTGCTAGGCTTGCTAGTGGTGATGCTCCTGCTTGCAACTACACTATCAATGGGCATAAATACACAAAGGGGTACTATCTTGCAGATGGTATATACCCTCCTTGGTGCACATTTGTCAAAAGCATCAAAGAACCCAAAACTAAAAAACAATGTGAATTTGCAAAGGTGCAAGAGGCAACCCGAAAAGACATTGAAAGAGCATTCGGTGTTTTGCAATCTAGGTTTGCCATTGTCCGTGATCCTGCTCGTTTTTGGGATAAGAAAACCTTAAACAATGTCATGACATGTTGTGTTATCCTGCACAATATGATTCTTGAAAATGAGAGAGGAATGAATTTGGAATTCTTCTACGACAATGTGGGTAGCCGTGTCAAACCAGGTAGAGACCCTAACCGCATTAGAGCTTTTCTTCAGACATACAAGGAGATTGAAAATGCAAACACACACTTTCAACTTCAGAAGGATCTCATTGAGCACCATTGGTAAAGGGCTGGATGTTGACTAATTTTTGTATTCATTTGTATTTGTATTCATGACAAGTTTTGTATTGCATTATTTACGTTTGCTACGGTGATTTGAATAATTATTTGTAATATGGATGATTATTGTATTATGTTTGATTTGAATAATTTGGTTTTGCTTTTGATTGTTGTATTATGTTGGATCTGATATTTGCGGACCAATGAGATGCGGGATGCAGCGGCGCAAAGAGCAGACCCTGCAAAGCTGACCCGTAAAAAGGTATATTCCATGAATATACTTTTATACTGGTCCGTTTGAGGAGTCTGCATCTGTGGCCGTCCGCGCCGACCCGCAAAGACCATTTTACGCGAACTGCAAACGCATTTTACTGGTCGACAGGATGCGGGATCTGCTAGAATTGCTCTAACAAGGAAAATATGTCATATCAACAAGTAACAACCTATACTATATATGCCAATTTTTCAGCCATTTGCTCCCAAAATAAACACAACGCGCACGTGTTGGAGCCAAATCACGACCAGCTGAACCACACACTGTGGAGGGATGCTTCCATGCATGCATGCACGTCTCCGTTTCTGAACGTGAAGAAAGAACATATCGCTCCAGTTCGTCTCCTTTCGGAGCCAAGTGCCATTTGCAGGAGGATTCTTTCTTTATCTTTTCTTAACATGATACTTTCTTCATCTCAAAACAAATGTGACTGGTTTAGTACAATTTTATATTAATTTTATACTAAATCGGCGACACTTATTTTAAAACAGAGAAAGTACCATTAATGACCTAAAACATCTTATATTAGTTTATATAGAAACTTTCTCCGTTTCAAAATAGATGGCTTAACTTTATACAAACTTTAATACAAAATCGGGTCATCTATTTTTGAACAGAGGGGTATTATAGTATATGTTTCCAATTTAGTGTAGCACACCCATACTTGCATCATTCTCGGGTGATGTAGTTAATTTCAGAAAGTTGGTGAGCTAGACAGATTACGTAGGAAATATCAAATCTTGACATGTTTAGTAACAGTGGATCATTTAGAAGATGCCGAATCGGATACACCACAGGATCAGCTGGGCATGGCAAGGCCAAGGGGACTGCGTGTAGAAAATCCCGTCACCAATGACCTGAACTAGGAAACAAAGATGACGAGTAGGTGACGCATGCATGGGGCCCCGAGGCCTTTTCTGTGGGCAACCCATGTCTCCGACGCTCAGGACATGGATTTGTATTATTATTTTTATCAAAGGGTCGCAAGGATTTAAATCTCGGCTTGGTTTGTTTTCTCGTGCCAACAGTGAGCAATGGCGTTGGCAGGGGACGGGGCCGGCGCTTGCCTTATGCAGTATATTTTCTCTTAATATTTTTTAAAGCTTATTATATGGTGTGATTTTCACCGAGTTTTTAATCAGATTTCCGGTTGACACCTACCTCCTTTCGAGTTTATAAGACTTGCACGTATCTCTAGATTGACAAATAGAACAACGTGATACAAGTTATATATCACAGCAAATATATCATTAGAAACTATAAATCATCAACTTTCTAATGATATAATTTTTAGACTATACAACTCATCTTATAAAGCCAAAGTGATCAGACCCTTTCTCGGACCCCGCGCAAGCGGGAGCTACATGCATCGGGCTGCCCAAACTATAAATCGTCTATTTTCTAATGATATGATTTTTAGACTATACAACTCATCTTATATTGATTAATATAAATCTAGGGATATGCGCAAGCTTTATAATTTGGAAAGGAGGTAGTACTATTTTCCGCTAAGAAAATATCCAGTAGAAACCACATAAAAACTATGCTTCCGACTTTCAAAGTTTGTAAAAAATCTGATAAAACTCTATGCCGATATTTTAATCCATGTGGCCTCACATCTCATTTCGCTAGCTTTGGCCACTCCCTTTGGCCGCCATGGCCGCCGCCTCCATGGGCAAGAAAGACTTACCTGACATGGTAAACCGCATTTTTCTGCAAAAGAAGATATTGATATTTTATAAAAAAAAAGTTTTCCCTCGCTTTGTATTCCAAAACACCAACACCAATTACAAAGCAAACGCTTGGGCGAGCAGCACAACAAGCCAAAGAAAAAAAAAGAAACAATGCCAGCACCGGCAGCTCGACAGACGCGAAGGACCTACAACCGCTGCGCCCTCCGAAATATACCCACCACGATCCTAGGCTCCGATCCTCCATGTACCAAGCAGCACCTCCAGGAAGGAAACGACGCCGACGACGCTGCTGCCCGGACGTATCCTAGGGTTTCCCCCGGCACACAGAGGGAAGAGGGAAATGAAGACCACCGACACCCTCCAGGGAGGAATGGTGGCACCCGCAGGCGTCACCGCACCGGAGCCGAAAGATCCGGTAAGGATTTCTCCCAACTCCAAACCCCACTGCCCAACCGAATCGAAGCCAACCAACCAGCTCGCCGCCCACCGCCCACCAGCATGCGCCACCGCGGTTGCAACGCCACTCACGCCGCCTCACTGAGATCGCCACCACGAGGCCAAGAGAACGAGGAGGAGGCGTTGGACGATGGGAGCAGCAGCGCCTAGCCGCGCGGGAGGGAACCACCTCCTTTGCCGTCGTGCAGGAGGCTTGAGCCTCCGGCACCGCCGCGGTCGCCGTCCGGACGCAGCAGCAGGGCATACCAGGCCACCCCTGGCCCGGCCAGGCCCGAATCAGGCCCGCTAAGCCCCGTCGGCCACGCTGCAGCAGGGCAGCGCCAGCACCGCCAGCACCCCAACGCCCATCGTCGCTCCCCCGCCTCCTGGGAGCCACGCCGTCGACCCGCCCCGCCGTCGGCCCGCCCAGACCCAGATGGGGCCCGAAGGGCCCAGATCTGGGCCGAGCGGGCGCCGCCTGGCCGCGCCGCCGCGCCACCCCGCCGCCAACGGCGACGCCGCCGTCCAGCCGATCTCCCGCGCCGCGCCAGGAAGCCCCGCACGCCGGACCGCCGCCGCCTAGGGAACACCCCCCGACGTCCTCTGCCCCGCGCCGGAGAGCAACCGAGAGGGGAATGGCCGGGGGCCGCCGCCACCAGCGTCACCCGGGCCAGGCCCGGCGGCGAATGCTGGCGATGGCGGCGGGGAGGGGGGAAAGAGGGGGAGCTGGCGGAGGAGGAGCCGGGGCGCGGCCGGTCGCCCGCGGGGGCGACGCGGTCGCGAGAGCCCGAGGGGGGGGCAAGTGAAGAACCCCTTTGAGGTGAATTCACCTCTTTTATCATATTGATATTTTGGCGCTCTACCTCTAGCCACTCTACTCCACACCTAGAACCAGGCGACGGGATCATATTCGAAGATTTTCTTCTGGAGGGGGATTTCAAATGTCCACCCTCGGACTTCATGTGCAAGGTTATGACAAACTACCACTCTCTCAGTAATGCCTAGTAGTAGTGATACAACAAATGTAACCACATGTGCAACATTATTGATTGAAGGTAGAATAATAGGAGATGCATATAGATGTTGCTGATCTATAATATTAAAGTATGTTTCACAGTGCAAATAAGACACGTAAAATATGGGCACAAATCTGGATAACTCGGTACAAATAAGAAGCAAAAAGAATGCAAATAACCTTTAAAACCTTTTTAAAACCAAAAACAGTAGGGAAGGCCCCTACTGTGTCATTTTTTTAATATAAAATCAGGATGAAAATGTGGAATGATGGTTACATGAGGTTAGTACTTAAAAACAAATGTTAGCTGGCTATCCGTGATAACTAAAATTGTATGCATCACACATTTAAGGATTATACAAGCACTTCAACACATATACATTATTTTAGAGAAACTCACGGATCTTTTACTCACAATTAAAGCCTTAGAGCTTAATTGTAATTTTCCTTGACATATAGTATAATTAATGTACACACTAATAAAAACTTGATGATATTTTAGTTGGGCTTCGTATTCTCCTACAGTTTATATTTCTAAATTTTATTAGAATTCCTAGGATTGGCCAGACAGATTTATTAAGAGAAAATATACTAGTGTTCATAATGATGATAATAATTACTACTACCACAAACAGAAGAACACTCAATGGCTCCTATTATTTACATATCCACATGTAAGAACTTAAAACATTGTCGCAATCTACGTACATTACGAACTATTATGTTGGTCTTCAACAGATATAGAATTACGACCGCAAAGAAAAAAGATATAAATTATAAAACAATTCCGATGTTATCCATGTGCCTGCTACTTGTTAATATACATGATGAGTTTGAACTTTAAATATTGCACAATTAAGTAAATCAAGAGGTTCATATTTACTTATTCATTTTATTTTTCGTATTGATTTGAACGTCCAGTGTCCAGACCAAAGACGCCTTCATGAAACCACACAAAAAGGTAACTTGGCTGGATCAACAGTAAATCGAGAGGTTCATCATTGAGACTGCTTACCAAAGCAAAGCTCCTGGAGTGCACTTCCATATTAGAAAAGTTCAGTTGGAAAAACCTTAACGGCAGTGTGGAATCAACTAACGGTATCAAACAACCATACTTGCTTTTGCCACAAATGAGCTTACTATAATGATATCTTGTCATAATCGTACGTTCTCTCTATACTACTCATCAAGTGATAGCATTAATATAATAGTAACCCGCTAAGCTATATGTAGTGTTTGGTTTTCCATTCTCACACAGTTCTAAAATTCTTGGAACAAAAGTAACCCTTACACCGCTACTCTTTATTCGTGTTCTCTCATAAATCCCCTCTTCTTTTTTCAAGTGTCACTAAAGTATACTGGTACATATGCAAGATACCAGAGGGCGAAATGGCTCCCGGGTGCCCGCTTTAGTACATCAATACACATGCAAAAATATGAGAGGGTAGAACGATGCCAAGTACTACCTCCCTTTTGAATTACAATAATTTTTGGATATTTCAATATGGCCTACATACAGACCAAAATGAGGGAACAGACACATTAAAACATGTCTATATACATCGGATTCTGAAAAGAGTTAGAATATCTTATAATTTGGAACTTAGAGAGTAGAAAACAAAACAAACATATACATGTCCAAGTCTTCAACATGTGTGCGACAAATTTCTAACAAGTAGTATTTTCTTGGAAACAAATACTAGAAGTTAAAACATAGCATCTCCCTCACGTCCTGGAAGCATCGTCGTCACAGGAAAAAAAATACATCAGATTACACATGCACACATATATTACTAAAATGAAACATGAAAATTCGCTATAACTACCCAAGAATCGGTCCGAGATACCCTATGGATCTTTGTCGCTCACATGTAGAGGACCAATGAATACATATAGTACTCAATTGAGGAAGTTTATCTGTAATTCCACCATGATTAGCTGTTGCTAAAGCCAAATCATCCGTGTTGTAGGCAAACCACGAGACAGCAGAGAGCCAATTCAAGGTCTACACAAGCAACAAGTGCATCACAACATCCCAAGAAATTAAACATTCCCACTTGGTGATTAACACAGAATAGGAAATGTACCCGAATTGTCGTTTGCTGCGGGATTATACGGGAATTTTCCTGCCTTGTATCTGGCAATGTCTTGGTCCCCCCATGTTTAATGTAATCTGCATGATGTTAGTTTATATCCACCATAATGGTTGTTTAATTATAGTGCTGTGCACTATGCTCACTGACCCATGACACTGACCTTAGCTTAACTAAATGGAACAGTTCAGTTGCCACCTATATATATGGTACTTGAACACATCAATGCATCGGCATATAGGGAACACATTGGCTTCTAATTAATGTGTTTTCATCATAAGACAAATGCGGCGAGATTGACTAGCAAACACAAAAAATATACAGTATATCATTTTGTCACAAACAAGATGCTCTCTGATTAAGCCCATTGCTCACGAGTAGTTCAAAGTTACCTCACAATGGAATTGATCTTTCCAAAGTTTGTAGAATATATGGAGTTCACTATCTGTTCTTTCATAACTGAATATATATATTGGTGAAAATGACATTTCAGAGAAAAATACAATATTCAGTAGAGGCTTGCAAGATGGATGTAATTTCTCACCAACTGCCTATGTATCCTTGGGACGAGACTACTATGTACAGGAAAGTTTGTACAGCTAAATGTACTAGTTTAGTGACTATTTTGGCATCTATGGGTTAGATTGACTTCAAGTCTTGGCAGGAAGGATGTCAGTGTTATCTACTTTTTTAAGCTTTGAGGCAAAGTATGCTCTAGGCAGCCTAATGGCTTCTTCTAAGCCATGAATTGACAGGCAATAAAATTAAGAAATGAGCCTAAGGGTGAAGGGAGCTCCTATAGGATTGGCAAAAGAATATGCCCTGCAACTTGTTGTACCAATCTTGACCACATTTCCTGTGCCAATCAAGCTCCACTTGGCAAAACAGAAAACATTTTCGGCGTCGCGCCGATCTACCGTGTAATTTTTCCATGATGCTTCCAAGTTTCTCCTAATCTGTCCCCCTCTACATCCTAGACTGCATATCTCATACGGTTAAAATAACAAAGATCACATTCTTGATTCAAAGCAGCGAGCACTTACTCGCAACTGTCAGTAAACTAATCTCCTCTCGCAATTCCGACAGAATAACATGCCAAGTGTTCATACTGTCGATCGAGCGATTCTCCAATCCAGCGAGCTCTCTCTGATTTTGGGATGCTTCTTCATCAGTGATGCATACATACATGTGAGCATGCATTAAGCAAAGTGTTTGGCGTGGCACAAGATAATTATATGGCCAAAAGGGCTGGATAGTGGAGGGGGGCTTGGGAAACTATAAACTATGAAGGAGGAAAAGAAATCATGAAATAAGCTTAGGTTAGGCTCTATGTAATACAGGGGCATTTGCATCTCTGACCACTAAAGGATGGCTTAAGGCTTTTGACACCGTTCCACCTGTCGGCGCACAGTGGGTTCCTTTCCTATATTTCATTCATTCTATAAGAGCAGCAATTTTTGTGCGCCGGAATAAAGCGGCGACGCCTTTTCTCGGCGCCTTCCATGCCGTTTCTCCCAATATATGTATTTTATGGTTTGGTTCCTAATGGCTGTGTGTTTGAGCTCAGTTTTATCATGAGTAGACGACCGGGGCCCTTTGCAGTGGATGCTGATAAGCATGGGGAGGAGAGGAACAGCCCATTGGATGCCGGGACACCGAATTGCAGGCCCTGCCATCTTGTTAATTGCCAGGAGTCTGGGTGTTGGATCCAACACTATCTGCACGTTCACACATTGCGCATGGTCCCCCAGATCTCGACTCCTAACCTGTGCGGCTGTGCCTGCCAGTGCCAAGTGCCAGGGACGTACAAACAAACCAAAATCAGTTAGCCACGTAGAGATCATTTTTCTCAACACACAAAAGCTAGTATTAGAGGATGATCGTCTATAGATCTTTCTGCACAACCAGGCTATGCCGAGGCCTCATTTCCCCCCTGCCACCGCGCCGGAGAGCGACGACGGCGACGGCGCAGAGGCTGCCTTGCTGAATCCGGCCCCTACCCGGATGTGCACTGTTCCTGCATGTGCACGAGCAATGCATCGAGCGTGAGTGAGGCGCAGCAGATATATATAGGGGGAGTAAAAGCCTCCCTCCGTCTAGCATAGGATCTATAGGACTGAACTGAACTCAAGCCTGGGACGGATGGATGGGTGGAAATGTGCCCGCAGCATGTCTGCGTCTGCATGTGCACCGCCCCCCAGAGTTGGTTAGGTGCGAGAACTGACCTGATGGCGGAGAAACGACGCCGATTCCGCTGTGCCTCCTGGATTGGGTTCTGATTAGAAGGGTCTGATCCGATCGCCGGAGACACGGCTCCCCTTTGGCAATGTGCGCCTGCCGACCCCGTTCTGGGCGCTTGAAGTGACGGTGCGGAACTGGCCGGCGTAAAGCGGGCGATCGGCGTTGCCGCTTGCGTTTACCCCGCTTGCTGCATTCATCTGTGGCCTTGGCAGCAGGGCGCCATGCCGTGGACTTGTCACTGCCATCACTGCAACGCATTGGTCTGCAAAAGGGATGTGTGAAGTGGTTCAGCTTTGATATCGCGCGAAGTTGTTAAAACGCAGTGCTGAACTTGCCCGTCCGTCTGAAATAACCAGGTGCAAGACAGTTCAGGTAGTATCAGTACTGGTACTGATGAAGGGCGTTGGTCTTCTTCCCACAAGGAAAAAAAAGAAGGCATTGGCCCTCAGCATCTGTGTGCAGATCCCATCACGGTTCTAACAGATTGCAACACAGCGGTATTGAAAATAAGGGAGCTCCCAGGTGAAGATTGAAGCGATTTACATGGCCAGGGCACTTGTAAAAAAGCAGAGCAAAAACTAAGGGGAAAGATAGGGCTGCCAATGGTAATGGCTGAGATTCAGATGCATCTGCCTGTCCTTGCCAGAACAGTGATAAAGAGGAGACCGATGCTGCGAAAACAAAAGAACATTTGCTTTGTATAAAAAACGAACAAACAAATTACACTGCGTGTACAGGTGTCCTCAACAACCAAACCAACAAATTCAAACATAACAAGTCCAGCAAGCTCATTTGGCTTCGCTTCTCAAACATGTTCCATACCACAAGGGAGGTAACTATAGGGTGTTGAGTGCCTTCCCTTTGCTTTGTAAATCTCTGGCAGAGTTTGGCTATGCTATGGTGATATCACCATCAGTTTTGATTAATCATGCATCAGGAGAAACAACTCTGTCAATAACCTCCATATTTTCACTTGAAAGTTGGGCAGCCTACAGAGGACAGAAAAAAAGATAAGAAAATATGGTACAGTAGTGTGAACATTCAGTTCAAACAAGGTTACTTTCTAAGCTTCTTAACACCTTTTGTTCAAAGATATTCTGAAATCCAAAAACATTTGCATTATACTCCACATAATCAAATGGTAGTTTGGTGTCATCTCCTCAAAGTCAAAATTTCGATTGTTAGAAAAAAGGTCTAATTCTGGTAGCACTGGAGAATGGTACAAAACAGATAAAATGAATGGTACAAAACAGATGGTGCAACACTTGGTTGCATTAGACCAAAAAAAGGGCACTGCAATAAAGACTTCACAATTTGCATGCTGTCAAGCATAGGTATGGAAGGGTGTGTACAATACAAGGATTGCCAAAATTGAATAAATACAAGCACAAACTGTTGCTATTTTAGTTTGGAATATCTGCATGCACATGCAAACTGCCACCTGTAAGAATATTTGATGTGACCTGAACATTTTATCTTTTAGTACATAACAATTCTACACAACAAGACAATTACTCTTTTTAATTAGCTAGATGACCCAATCTTGGGTTGCATCTACACACCACAAAATCTTGTGCCCGATGTTGGAAACAGCTCTGGCATACCGCCGACATGTGTCTATGTATCAAATTTCCAACACACGGTGACACAAACCAGTCCAAATATAAAAGCAACACCTAACGCACCTCAGGCGAGCATCTAACGGCTCTTAATATACTCTATAAAATTAAACATAAATGAATAACTGTCCACCGCCTTGCTTATCACCTATTGAGCATAGGTATACTTGTAACGATATGATATGCATAGTTAACAGCCATGTCTGATTTAGATATGGTCATGGTAGGAGCTAGGACAGACAGATGCATCTGAATCTCGGTCATTACCTCCTCCGGGGTTAGGTCCATGCCAGAACAGCCATGTATGATTTAGATGTGGGTTAGGTCCCGCAGCGCCCCGGACACCTCCTCCGGGGTGAGGACGGCGGGGGCGGGCGCGACGGAGGATCCCGGCAGTGGAAGAGACGGGTTGGGTGGCGGTGAAGACATGATCGAACCGAAGCTAGCTGATACCAAATTGTTAGGAGCTAGGACCCTACCGGGTCTAGGGCGTAGGTTGTAGGGGAAGGAGGGGGTTGGGCGTGGTGCTGCTTGCGGTCGTCGGCGGCAGGGCGCCGTCGTGCAAGGGAGAGGAGGCGGCGGCGCAAGGGCTGGAGGCCGATAGGGTTAGGGTCCGGCTCCTCTGGGAGGGCTCTTTTCACTATTTTGACCCTTTTAGAAAACTTTCGCACAAAATGAACTCCACACAAAACTATTTCACGATCTGACCCTTTTGGCAACGCCACAAGCCGTGGCGTTTCTTCTCTATCTGAAAACGCCGAGCTAGCCAGCGTTGCTGGCCTGGTCGGGAAGCTACGTGGCAGGGCAGAAACGCCAAAGTATCTCGCGTTGCTGGAAACGCCAAGCATGGCTGGCGTTGGTGCCCATGCATGAAACGCCATGGGTGTTGGCGTTGCAAGTAGCTTGCTCATATTTTCATTTACTTATGAAATGGAGCAACGCTAGCTAGTTCGGCGTTTTTAAATAGAGAAGAAACGCCACGGTTTGTGGCGTTACCAAAAGGGTCAGATCATAAAATAGTTTTGTGTGGAGTTCATTTTGTGCGAAAGTTTTCTAAAAGGGTCAAAGTAGTGAAAAAGGCCCTCTGGGAGCCGGGCAATAGATTTATTCTTATTGCTTGATTGTCATAGAGTCTTACAACTAGTATATATAACCACGATGGAAAATAAAATGGATAACTTGCGGGCTAAGCCCCTAACTAAACCTGCCCAGTGGGCCTCCTACGGGCATAAGTCTGCCCGGTCATAACAGGTCAAGTACCAAACACCACATATGTGGTATTAATCTTTTTTGGCCAATGACAAAACATGAAATTCCAGGGACAGTGTTGAACCCAGGCATCCACGAAATGAGCTATGGCCTCCTTATTTCTGGAAGCCGCATATTACTAATTATGGAGTTCCCATTATGAAGAGGGGAGAAGTTTCCACCCCTGGAGTCGATCGCATATATTCTACATACAATGCAGGGACTAGGCGCATATGTGGTATTAACATTATTGGGCCACTGACAAAACATGAAATTCCATGCAGAGTATTGAACCAAGTTATCCACTAAATAAGCTATGGCTTGCTTATTTTTAGAAGACGCAAACCACTAATTATGGAGTTGTCATTAAGAAGAGGGGAGATATTTCCACCCCTGGACTTGATCGTATATCCTAAAAATGCATGGACTAGGTATATATGTGGTATTAACATTAGTTTGCCAGTAACAAACACGAATGAGCTATGGCTTGCTTATCAAGAAGGGTGATATTTCCACCCCTGCATTTGATCATCTATCGAATACTCCCTCCGTTCCGAATTACTTGTCTTGGATTTGTCTAGATACGGATGTATCTAGACTCATTTTAGTGCTAGATACCTCCGTATCTAGACAAATCCAAGACAAGTAATTCGGAACGGAGGGAGTACATGATATACAGACTAGTGTCGAAGCAACATATGCTATGTAGGAGACAGGAGGTAAATAAGTAGAGAGGGCAACATGAGTTACTAGGCCCATAAAAGTTGGCTAAGCTATACAACTGGGAATAGGACAAGTGGACATAAGATGTCTTCAAGGTGCTCTCCCCTGTTGCTGAAAGAAAGCAGAGATCTTGACATGTGCTCCTCTAAAGTGCTGGCCCGGGAATTGGGTGAACTTAAGTGGTTTTGATACTGTTTGTCTTTCTCAAACACACACAGCACAAGGAATAACATGTGTAGCAGTTACAATTGTTTCGGTAACAATTGAGGCTGCGAGGGTCTGTTGAGCGGCTCTGGGACACAGTAGGTAGGAGTTATATGACCATTGTGGTCAGCGTGCAAGGCTGACACACTAGGACTAGGGCGGCATATGCCAGAAACAGATCTACTAGTTCGTGTCACATTGTTTAGTTTAGATTTATTTCCAGCACAAATCGTGACGAGACATGATTTATGGTGCAAATATAAGTTTACTTGCATAAGAAGCTCTGCACATGAGAAGCTCAATAAGATTATTAGGTACTACACACACTATAGTTTTCTATTTCATGCTTCGCTGAGTTTGCACAAATCGCTCTCTTTCATTTTGTTCCTCCTCACATGACCCCTAGGATCCACCATCAACTAATGATATCTGCATAACTCATATGCAAATAGACGAAAGTAAAGTTGAGATGGTGCCAAGAGAATAAATGGGAACCAGAAGATTCCATATTATTCTAATTAAAAACATTCCCAAAGAAAAGTGAGGTCATGAAAAGTAAAGATTATCATGCATCTAAACTCCACTGCAAGGGAGTTCCAACCAAATCAGCTCAAGTATCTTATGTGGCCTTTGGGGGACTCTTCGGTCCTGAGAATTATCGTTGATCCAGTCAAAGTTAGGAATGGACTGCTTTAGTGTTGCAAGCATCGTATCTTTGTTGATCACATTTGCTGGCTTACATTTTATTTCATTTCTCCGCAAAATAAGCTGCATTATATCACTAGAAGTTTTGCCCTTTAGTTGCAAACAAGGAAATCATGACCTATATATACGCATGTATTACCATATTACCAGATATCATATACCAGCATCGTAAGGGTATATTTGGTTGATAGCGATCCTTATTCTTAGAATAATTTGTATGCACTTTTGAAGCATCTCGTGGGATGTTTAAGCATGAACTATTCATTGGTTTTATCCTTTTACTTTTTTTTCATTTACTTTTTACTATAGTCTATTCTTATATTATTTTTCTCTCCCACCATGGATTCTTTGGTCGAGAACTGTCTTTGATTTTATTTTTTTACTTTATTGAATTTAAGTGGGTGCAATGAAAAAACAAATTTAACTAGACTACTTACTATTAATATTGTTTCCTTGTGTGAGTAGGAGGTTTTTGTACACGTGTCTTTAGTTTCCCTTTTATCATCTCGTCCAAGAGAGGAAGTTCTTCTAATTCTACGAAGCTTTCTAGAATCCTTTTCTCTAGAATATCAGTTAAGAGAATTTCGGATTGCCTGGTACTCCACCAATTATTAATCCAAAGTTCTAACTCTATAGGTTCGGTACACTATACATTTTGTATATTAGTGGAATTTCAGTACATCGGGTCTTTCTTAGGTCTAGATGGGAGTGAAGTAGTGAAATGGAACTAAACAAGGGCGCCTTATTTGCATTAATTATAGCTTCTTATTCATAGACAAAGTGGATTCGGAATTATCTTTCCTTCCAAGGATAACTTGTATCCACAACCTAGCCAAAGTTTGGCAAAAATAGAGGTCTATGACAGGCAGGCATAGTGGTGAGAAAATGTGGTGTGACACATCTGTGCAACCATGAGCAGTATCCACATCTTTGGTTGGATACCAACCAAACATGCCCTAATTGCAAGCATTTGAATGACCACTCAACAGAACAAGTATTTGTTTGCAACATTAATCAAGTCAACCGAACAAACATAAACATATCTAAAAAAGCTGAAATACCATATCCTGTCATTGCCAGTATTTCGTCACAGAGAACAACTTGTAGTCTAACATTATATTCATATCTCAAAAGACCTGATACTACGAGGGCAGTTTTCACTTTCATCTTAACAACAGCTCCTACAACAGATTCAGTGAAGCTATCAATGGTAGCTGTCAACTCATCACTTAACTCCTTTGCACGATTCACTTGGCACTAAACTGAAATAATGCCATTTTACCAGTGTTCCTTTTGCTCCAGTTTGGAAGCGGTCTACAAGTTACAAATATTACTAGGGCATCCTACTCTGCACTAATGTTTCCAGTTTGGGTTGCCACTTTGTAGGAGGTAAGTGCATGTACTACAGCCTCATCGCCTGCAAAACAGAACATGGAGGAGACCCACCTTGCCTAATGTGTGCTCTTAGAGACCATAACCTATTCATCTGGTGCCAGTCTCATCATGTCCAGCAATGATGATGCTATCATCTGCTATCAAAAGCTGAGATCTAGGCAGGTGTACAATAGCTTGTGGATGGACAACGTTTTCATCAAAGTACCCAGATAATGGATGGTGGATGTTCAGACTTGAGAGGAGAGCATATCTACACAAGCCAGCATCATTTTTGCTGCTGATGGCGACAGAACAGCTGCAAGACAGACGCACACAACAGCCCCGCATTTTAGCTCACCTAAAGCACTTGGCATGATATCGAACAGGCACATTCACCAGGATCACTGTACTGAGCGTAGGGTCTGACAGTCAACAAAGCTTGCACGATCTGGTAATCAGGATTTTACAGAATCTAATCATACTAATTTAAGTTGTTAACTATGTCATTGAACTGATAACGTTGTTAGCTCTAAGTTTCACTGCTTACATTATTATGTCCTCGTCATATGTTATAAGTTAGGAAAATGTTTTCAATACGGATAACATAAATTAAATAAGTTTGATACTGAATTGAACTACACAAGCTTGTATGAAAAGGTTTCATCAAAATCAATTTTCGTATATCAAAAATAAATATCACAAAGTACCTAAATATATGTAGCTTCTGTATTATTGTCAGATCCTACAATCATTTCCAGTCAAATGAAGAATGGTCCAATCTAGAGACTTAACCCTGGCAACTTTGAGCACAGCCTCCTCAACTACTGGAAACACAAACTGCTGAAGCAAGAGATGCAACGAATTTGTATATTTGTGTGTAACACAAGATAAAAGCCGGATCTGCCAACTTGCACACATTGTGCTGCCTGTCTTAGCATTTCATGATCATACTTGCAGCCATCTCACAATATCTGTAACTGTGCCCAGATCCTCCAACGCAACTGACACAAACTTCATGAATTCAGAACCCCACCCTCCCACCCTCAACGGCTGAACACACACATGACCTCTCCCTTTAGTAGAGGAGATTCAGGCCATAGTTTTGCTCAGCCGTTATGAACCCAATTCACAACCATTATTTGTTCACACTAACTCACTGTGTTTCTAACCATGGCTCTGGTTCTACAGTCTACACTCTCCACATTGGAACCAATAAAGCGAGAGATAAATGATGTGCACGTCTATACCTTTTTTTTATCTATTTACCGGCCAATGCAGCTGAAACCCCTGCACACGGCGAGCCAGGCCGCGAAGAGTACACCGAGGAGCACGAGATCCACGAGGACGATCAGCCAGAGCTGGCGCCTCCACGCCCGCCCGGCGCCACCGCGAGCTCCATGCTCCCGCTTGGGCGTCCCCCGCGCGAGCTCAGCCTCCCTCCGCGTCGCCTCCTCCGCCTCGGCCTCAGCGGCAGCGACGTCAGCAGCCTCGCGCGCGAGCGCCTCCTCGTTGGGGAACGGCAGGCGGAGCGCCAGACGCGCCATCTCTTCGCGCATCCTGAACTCGGGGAGGCATCGCAGGCGGCGGAGGAAGAGCAGGAGGTGGGACGCCGGGAGCTGCGGCGCGAGCGAGACCGCGGCGAGCGCGAGCGGCGGGGCGAGGAGAAGCGCGTGCGCCCGCCCCGCCGTGGAGTGGGTGACGTAGCGGTGGTGCGGAGGCGCCGAAGCAGCGAGCGCGGCGGCGAGCGCCGGCAGGTCGCCGGTGCCGGCGCCCCCGGCGTCCGGGTCGTGGGCGAGCTCGGCGACGAGGGCGCTGTCGCGGAAGGCGCACGCGTAGAGCAGCGGGTGCGAGGCCGGGAGCATCCGAGGCAGCTAGGCGGCGCGAGAGATTTCTCAGGGATTTGGATTCGCCGGGAGGCTGGGCGAACAGGGGGACTGCACAAGGACAGGAGGTGGAAGAAGCCAGACTGGAGCGTTGTTTGATTTGAGTTCTGTGGAATGGGTACTAAAATTCTTTTGAATGCTTCTTCATGGAAATCTAAAATGGTGTTTCGGAAGTCCTATCTATAATATCTAAATAGTTTATTTTCATCATCTGGTTTCTCTAACCTCTCGTGCTTTCACATCATTTTAATTTTTTTTTGCCATTTGATTGACCATATGTTGCTAAGATCTGCGGCAAGAGTGAACCCCGTGTCTGCTTGACGCCCCTCCTGTTCGCTCCTCCTTCCTGGACCTTGCAGAAGCGGAAGCGAACTTTCTCCATCTGAAACGTTAGAGACAAAACCCTTAATCATAATCTTTGCCCGCTCCCACCCCCAACCATCTCTCTCTCTCTTCCCCAATCGACGTAAGCCCCACACAGACAACTGAGCCCAACCTCCTTTAGGGTTTGTGACCGCCAAAGAGAAGAGAACCGGCGGCTACGGGGGGTGATGGCGACTTGGCAAGGGTAGGATTGCAAGACCATTTATCTGGAGAATGTGTGGAACTTCATGCAGATGGACATCAACAAGCTCATCGACATTATCGAGGACAAGCTAGAACCGCACTTGAAATCCGAGGACTCATAATGCTCTACACGTAAGTCGCCTCCGCCTCTTTCGGGCCATGCCTAGGCTAGGTCTGATTCTATCTGATCTGGTGTTGATCTTGGCGCCTCATGTTTATCTTTTTTATTGCGCTGATTGGATATACAACATGTGCACGCAGAACCACCCTCACGACTACTCGCAGTTGCTCGGGCGACGATGAGCTGATTCGCCTGCTCCCCTAATGCGTAGATGTCGTTTTGTGTGTTCAGATTATTTATCCTATGTTTTGTATGTGTCTGTCAGTTCTCTGATGCAACGAATTTGATTGTCTGTTTGGTTTCGACGGTCCTATAGTTTAAGTTCTGCATCGGCAAGACAAGATTTTTGCGAGACAATTAACTGATGCACTTCTAGGCACAATAATTCGTAAATCTCTGAATTTAAGAAGGTCGCCAACATCGTGCTTGACTTGGTAAGTCACACGTAACTTCAGACTTTTGTTTTTGAAATTAACTTCAGACATTCTGCTAAGAAAAATAAGCAGCCTTGAAATGCTTCTCTTATTTGGGAACTGTACTAGTGGTTGCTAACAAATGACAAGAACAATACTCCACATCTCTTGTGCTAGATTTACTGCAAGAGTGTATGACAAATAAATAATAGTTTGATCTTGAATCTTAATTTGGGATCTCTAGATTTTGCAGGTTGGACCGTCCAAGATATGCCATGTATCTGAACTTAGCTAGCCCACTTTGTCATGGAAAGTTGTAACCTGACTGAAACTCTTTAGATTCTTGGATGAAGGTTAAACCTAAAAAATCCTATCTGCCTCGGCTTCATCATCCAACTAACCTAGATACATTTTAACTTCATGGTCATGTTCACATAAATACCTACAAATTAGTAATTCAAGAATAGTAATACAATTGTAGTTTAGCTTAAAACAATCATTACAAACTCATTAATTAATGGGCATATGAGGAGACACATGATGGACTTCAGAATACCATTCTTGATATGAATCTTGCCATCAAATCCTTATGCAGCACCTCCATGTATTCTCCTATGCAGGTGGACTTGCTTATGCCACTTCTCCCTTATCTACCTTGATGGTCGATCCAGTCATCGGTGTCTCCCGTTCCCCCGTGTGGCATGGTAATTGAGATGTGCAATGTTGAGCCAAGAACCATGGATGTAGTCTCATATGTGGATGGTTTCTTTTACTTTTCTTTAGTATGTATGATGCTGACTTACCATCCTATTTTCCAGGTTGAAGGTATTCGTAATGGCATATTCAAAGTTACATTAGACAGATATCGAGTTGCTGATGGAATAATTTTTTCTTTTGTACGACTTTTCACTTGTGCTATGTTGTTAACCATTAGTTTGCATCTCAATAATGGCATTTCGTTTGTTTTAAGACTTGCAAGTAAGTGATTAGTGGTTTTGCTATATTGGTACATTTTAAGTTCAGTTAAACAAGGTGACCTTTCTCTACAAGTTTTCGTGTATGTGGCAACAATATTTTTTGTCTACTCTAGTTATTTTTGTTCTAAAAGATAGTCAATGCTTTACTTGCACATTTTTTTCTTTTGAGAATCACTTGCACTTTGATGATATTCCATAAATAAGTATAGTTGTTCAGTGCAGGTAACAAGATAATCACATATACATGGATCCAAGATCTAAATTTATTCCTTTTTCATTCATCTATATCTATGTTGATTCTGATGTAATATTTTCATGTATATAAAAGGCAAGTGTTATCATTGAAAGACTTCTTCATTCAAATGTTTTTATTAACACTATTGTTACTACTAGATCCAAGCAATGCTTTTGTATGCACAACATTTGAAAGATATGTTTCCCCGCAAAAGGGAGATATTTTGATGCACATGCAAGTCACTATTTTTCTTTACACGCTTTATTTCTCCACATTATAAATTTTAGCCAAAAATATCCCGCAGCAACGCGCAAGGAATTATCTAGTTTGACCTACGTAGTAGCCTTGTTTCACTTCTTTCCTCTTTTTTTCCTATTAAGAGCTTTCTCGGAATCTCTCCTTGGTCTCAAACTTATCGACTCCTCAGCCAGCAACCAACTTCTACGATAAGTTCGTTGAGCGTTTAGGGGCATAACTTGTTTCTTCGAACGATTTTCAACTAGCTCTAGCACATAGCGGGTCAAGCTCACCTTGAGGAAGGGAAGGATGACCCATTAGGATAGCTTGGGGAGGGTGTGGTGATGGGGTCGACGGGCTGTGGTCGGCACATGACGAGGTCCGAGTGCATGTGGCGACAAGGAAGGGGGGAGAGGGTCGGCTAGGCGGCAGTGTCCTTGAGGTAGTGTAGGGGCGGTCGGGAGTGTCACTGTCGTGCGGGTAGGGTTTGTGCAGTGAACCGGGAAAAAGGCCAGGGAGAGAGAATATCAGGAGAGATGGAAGATATAGTGAACTGATATGCATCACTTGGTGGCAACATGCTTCATGTAATTTTCTCAAACTCCTCAAACGATATATTCATAGGTCTGTCTTGGGTAGCCTTCGCTACTACTATTGTATTAATTATAACCCATGGTAGCTTTTTGGAGTTAGCTTCACAAAGTTATGATGTTCGGTCTGGCTCCACCCGCAGAGCCGACGAAGCGTGGCGTCGGAGCATTGTCGAACCTTTCCTAAAGACATAGGGAATTGTTGATCTTCTCCATTTCTTGCTCCACCCCCTGTCCTTGGTGCACTTTGAATGGCTCCTTCATTGCTTGCCCTCTTCATCCATTGCTTATTATCACTTATAATACCTCGGTACACGACACACAACCTCTTTCAACATGATGTTTCACCGCCTATCATGTTCGTTGATCATAGATGCTAAACAGTTGCATAACCAATGATTCCCTATGTCTTTAGGAAAGGTTCGTTGATCATAGGATTTAGGCATTGGGGGGGGGGGGCAGACGACGATGAAGCCAGAAAAATTATTGTGCCTCACATACTACCCAATGATTCTATATTCAAGTATCATTCAAATTTAACTTTGCCTACACACACAAATTTTGTTTGCAGCTGAAGGGTGTCTAGCGATAGCTAATTGGTCAATAGCTTCAGATACGTGTCAAGAAGACGAAGTTGATAATCAAACTATTCTAAAATATGACATGAAGTGTTGTGCTATAAACCATTTTCATATTAAAATGTAAGATATACAAACAAGAATAATCATGTATTACCATATGGTTGGCTTTTAGTTTCCATTTATATAGGTTTGAATGTCAAATCATCGGTGGTTGTATTAGGAAAATTGATTGTTTAATTTGCAAAAAATGATCAATGTTGCCATATAGCTAGAGAATCAACTCCAACCCCTCCTCATTGACGGGTCCGAGATTTCGAACGATTGCAAGTGCCTATACCTTACCGCAGCGACCCATCACAAATCATCACAACCAATATAAGTAAATTCCGATGTAGAAGTTCAACATGATACAAGATGAGAATAGAGAGAGATTAATAGACAATGTGATATGTTATCCTTGGCTAGTTTTTTTACTGCAGCCTGAAGAATTGGTGAGTGAAGCAGCTTGTGTCGCCGTTTGAATCAGATCCTTTCTTAGAGCATCTCAACAGTCGTGTTAAAAGACGCGTGCGCGGTAAATTGGCTTTTTAGCGCGCGCGGGACGTTTTCGCGCGCTCCAGCGATGGCGGGAAACTAGCGCGCACGGGGAACGATTGCGCGCGTGGGGGAAAAGGCGGCAGCTCGCGCGCTACGTTTGGCGCGCCGCGTCCGGCGCGCCTATAAATTACAGCGCCCTCTGCCGCTTTCTCCATCTCTCCATCGCCCTCTACCGCGCTCTGCCGCCGACACGCCACCACCGTACCACCATGCCGCCTCGCCACCGAGGAGGTACGGGCTACCGCGGTGTCCGCGTGCGTCCGTCCGGCACCTACTCCGCCGAGATTCGATCGGGCGGCGGCATGCGGCTCCGTCTCGGAACCTTCGACACCGCCCAGGAAGGCGCCCGCGCGTACGACGCTGCGGCGTGGCGCCTCCTGCGGTCCCGTCAGGACATGAACTTCGCCGACGTGGGGACGCGAGAGCACGCACAGGAGTTGACGCCCTTTCCGTGGCTTCTCACCGACGAGGATCGTCGCAAGCACCGGAGGCGGGAGCATCGTCTCAGGCTGGCCGAGATGTACGAGCAAGCCATGGCGCTGTGGAGCCATCGCTTCTCGGAAGACACCAACGAGGAACAGTTCTTTGCCCAGAGAAGGGCGAAGAGGAAGGAGGAGCGAGCCGACTATCGCGAGGACAAGCGAACGCGGAAGGAGATCGCTAAATACAACCAAGCGCTAGGAGATGCGTCCTCCTGGAACTCCGGCGACGAGCGGTTCCTTACGCCTACGCTCCGACGTCGGAGGAGGACATCAACGAGACAGAGTTCGAGTCGGACGAGTAGTGTAGTAGTAGAAGAACTATCTACAAAACCAAATATGTATCGGATCGTAGTAGGAAAAAACTGAAATATAGCGCGCCTGCTGGAGCGGCATGGACGCGCTTTAATTTACGTCTGCCGCTGAAGCCAGTGCACCGTCGCGTGCAAAAGCTGACTAAGCTGACGTTGTATTATGATTTTTAGCACGCGGCGTGTTGCGCGACTGTTGAAGATGCTCTTAGAAAAGACCAACGGCAAGAGGACGGCAAAGGCATACTAGTACAGCAGCGGCGCATCCCTAACCAGGCATGTGCTAATCACGGAGATATGTCTAGCGCCCCGCCTTTTTTTGGGTATGGACTTAGAAAATGCCTAATTAGTGGGCTTGTACGTGGGCCTTTTTTCTTCCTTTCTCAAGAATTCAGGTAATAGAAAAAGGGGCAAGTACATCGAAATCACTAATTAAGGAGTACTCGTTGCAAAGAATACTCCACTTCCTCAGGTTGCGACAAGTGGCGCACACGCAGCGCGCCACTTGACAAATGGCGCACACGCAGCGCGTCACTTGTCGCAACCTGGGAGTTTTTCCTTTTTTCGTAGATCCATTTATTCAAAACGTTTTATCTTTTAAACCGTGCGTCCAAATCTCGAATCGTTTTCATCATTGGATTCGTCGCGTCGAGATCTTCAAAACTAGATCCCATGTTAATAGGTTTTAACGGACTTTTTTTATAAAAAAAACAGGACGAAAAAAACCGGGCGAAAAACCCAAACTGTGAGCACGGTTTTTTCCTTTTCCAAAAGAGGCACGCCCGTACCTCTCGCGAAATCACACCCGTGCCTCTTGTGGAAGCAAAACTGTAACTCTCGTGGAAGGAAAAAAACAGAAAACACGTTTTTTTTCGTTCCGAGAGGCACGACCGTGACTCTCGCGAAAGGCAAAACCATGACTCTCGCGAAAAATAAATAAATAGAAAACGCGTATTTCTTTCCTTTCTGAGAGGCACGGCCGTGACTCTCACGAAAGCACAACCGTGCCTCTCGCGGAAGCAAAACTGTGACTCTCGCGAAAGAAAAAAAAACAGAAAACGCGTTTTGTTTTTCCCTTTTCGAGAGGCACGGCCGTGACTCTCGCGAAAGCACAACCGTGCCTCTCGCAGAAGCAAAACCGTGACTCTCGCGAAAAAAATAGAAAACGCATTTTTTTTCGTTTTTGAAAGGCACGACCGTAACTCTCGCTAAAGCACAACCGTACCTCTTGCGAAAAAAACCGTGACTTTCGCGAAAAAAATACGTGTTTTTTTCGTGCAAAATTTTTTTTTGAATTTTTTTTGATCGAAAAGCTAAGGAAGACCGGGAGAAAACCAAAACGTCGAAAAAACCCGGGGGAAAACCGTTTAAAAAGCCGAAAACGCATGCAGAAAAATGAAAAAACAAAATCTGGAGGGAGCGTCCAGAGCGCGACACGTGTCGAATGGCTGAGAGCGCGCCAAGTGACGCTGATCGTTGCGAGGCTCCCGAAGGAGCGCTCGTTAACTAGTTGCTCCCCAAGTACGTTCTACGTTGCAAATCATGTCGCTAATAGACCGCTGCCTACAATGTTTGCTCGATCATTAGGGGGGGCCAGGCCCCTGCTCCGCCACTGGCTTAACCAAGATTTTTTTACGAGGAAAACTTTCAATCTATTCATCAACTATTAAGGTAGTACAAAGAACATCAAAAGTAAAAAATACATCTAGGTCAGACCAGCCTAACAACGACTACTAGCACTACAGCGAGCCGAAGGTGCGCCGCCATATTCGTCCCTCCCTCATCGGAGCCGGGCAAACCTTATTGTAGTAGACAGTCAGGAAATCGTCGTGCTAATGCCCCATAGGACTAGCGCGCCAGAACGGCAACCGCCGCCGATGAAGAGAAGTGTAGATCGGAAAGATCCAACCTGTAGACACACGAACACAGATGAACGATGACAAGATCCACGTGGATCCACCGAAGACAAACGCCGACCGAATCCCATGAGATCCGCCGGAGACAAACCTCCACACGCTCTCCGGTGATGCTAGAAACACCACCGGGACAGAGACAAGGCAGGGAGAACCTTATTCCATCTTCAGAGAGCCGTCGCCACCTCGCCTCTCTGAGCAGGACACAAACCCTAACAAAACTCAAAAGAGCATGAAAAAACGAAGCCCTTCCGTCGGCAAGTGTCAGGATCCATCATGCCTCCATATGGCCCAAAGACCATAGGAGACGAGGTAGTCCAGCTTAACCTGGATCTGGCAGCATCTCTGAGCATAATGTTCTAGAATCTAAAGACCCACACCGAGAGATTAAAGATAATGCTTTCATAGAGTGATACTTGCAATGTGGTGCTCATCTCGAAAGATAAGTGCATTGCGTGAGTCTGTTAAGGTTGTTATCATTAATGAGCTAAAGGCTAAGACGGGATCAGTTCATTAAAATCGCATGAACACTCGTCACACATGTTACGAGTACAAGATCACTTCATGCAGGAGAAACTAGCAATTTCCCGATTAATTTATTTTATAAAAGGGAAAATTTTGTTTTTGCCACTCTAGATTTTGCCAATTTTCCTTATGCCACTCTAGATTTTGACATTTCATTTTTGCCATTTCTAGTTTTTGATAATTATCACAATTGCCATTCCGATGGCAAAAGCAAAATTTTCAGAGTGGCAATTGTGATGCATTTCAAAAGCTAAAGAGTGGAAAAAATGAAATAAAATTATTTAGCTTTTGACACAGAATGACAATTGTGATAATTGTCAAAAGCTAAGCATTGCAAAAGTGAAATGTCAAAATCTAGAATGGCATAAGGAAAATTGGCAAAATCTAGAGTGGCAAAAACAAAATTTTCCCTTTATAAAAAGTTATGATGATAGTAGTAGCAGTATTAATTTCATACTAACATTTAAACATGTTAACACGTACTAAGCATGAGCATGAACATCCATGATAAAAGCAACACACCTAGCACATAAACTAGGAAATATGGGATGAACATGTCATACTCTCCAGTCAGAAAGGTCAACGTTGCGGCGATAGTGACAGAGATGTCAGCAGCCTTTTTCATTGCGTCGTCAACCATGGTGATGTTCTAAAGGTTTAGAGCGTAGTCGAAGTAGAGGACAAAGACAAACAACGATGAGTAGTCATGGCGAGACACTCTCAAGAAGCTAATCGCTCTTCTCCTAGTGCAAGATCATAGAAGGTGGGGTTTCAGAGGCCTGCACCATCATACAACCGTGCACGCGGTTGATGGGATGGGTGATGGCGTCCTGGATTAGGGGGTAATCACCATGTTGGCCTACCACTCATGGACCGGGCCGAGGACCTACAAACAACCAAAGAATGGGTCGTGTTTACCATGGCCCTTGGCGTACTCAAGATGGAATCTTTCAGAGACTTGACGCACACTTCAAGGCATATCCAAATATTCAGCATGTTTATCTCTAGATCCAACCGAGTATGTGTAACCCTAGGTACACCCCGGTCCCAATATAAGCCAGGGGGCTTAGTCCATAGAGGCAAGACTTTTAGACTCATTCATACGATCTCGAGGTAGACCAACTTGTACTTTGTACCCCATCCACAATCAATACAATACAAGCAGGACGTAGGGTTTTACCTCTTCGAGAGGGCCCGAACCTGGGTAAACACAGTGTCTCTCTACTTCATGTTACCATCTATCCGAGACTACCAAGTCAGGACCCCTGTCGATGTCAAAACCGGCGGATCTCGGGTAGGGGGTCCTAAGCTGTGGATCTTGGGTCAATGGGGAACAAGGGATGAATGACATGATATTTACCCAGGTTTGGGCCCTCTCTAAGAGGTAAAACGCTACGTCCTGCTTGATTATATTGAAGTGTATATGAGGATTACAGAGTTGATCTACCATGAGATCAGATGAACTAAAGCCCTAGGAGAGTAGGACGGTGGTTGTTGTTCTAACCTCTATGGACTAAACCATCTGGTTTATATAGACACCATGGGTATTAGGGTTACACATGGTCGGTTACAAGGAAGGAATAATAAACATGCCGATTCTTCTTATCTTGACTTGGACGACACACAAAGGCACCAAAGGCTTCCTGTCCAGATACGAAGTCTCCCCATAGTTCGATCTTCTAGCAGTTCATAGTGCAGCCCTCCTGTCCGGCCCATGAGAGTTAGGCCGGCAGCCCGAGGACCCCCCAATCCAGGACTCCCTCAGTAGCCCCCGATCTAGCCTCCAACATCGGTGCTTCATGGCTCCCTGAGTGCTTGACGTATCTGAAGTCTCCGGCTTGCGGGGTGAGTTCTCTCCTCGTGTATATTCGGCATAACCTTATTTAGCCAGGTTCCCAAGAGTTGCTTAGCTTGAGTTCAGCCATGTGTTAACCGGGTAATGTTCAGAACCCAATCTGCAAATGTTGCTTAGCCCCGAAGGCCAGTCGTTCCAGTGTGAATAGTGCCTTTGCCTGCCAGCTTTTGATGAAGGGTCACAACTGGTCACAAATATTGAACCACTACGGAGACTCGATCCATGGTTCGAGGCAATGCCTCCATTGGCATGCCCCATCAATATGGAGATAATGCCCATTTTAAGGGATATGATCAATGATTTCGATTCCCCCACTCACTGTAGCGACCCGACCTCAAACGGTCAAGTCTCTGTGCTTCAGTGTCATCCCTGGATAGGTAATGCTGACACACATAGTACTTGAAGGATTTATAACAGAGTAGCAATCACACACTTATTACATCGAATGTCTCCAAAAGAGAACTTATTACAATAAATATGGCTTAAGGCCATCTAATACGATAACAGCGGAAGGCTTGGAAGATAAAGTGAGTCCATTAACTCCAACGACATAGCTGAGCTGCACGACAACGACCTAGCGAACCTTACTCCTCATCTGAAAAGTCTGCAACATGATATGTTGCAGCCCGGAAACGGGTCAGCACATGGAATATGCTGGTAATGTAACACAGTAGATCAATGAACAGAAATAATGCTATCACTATATGCATATTTGGCTAGTGGAGGCTGTATGGTTATAATGTTTTTGCGAAAAGCCAATTTTCCCCTACAACAAAGGAATAAGTTTTATTTTAACTATCATGGTAGTTGAAACAACATTGAGAAGGTTCCTCCAACTCAATCCCAATTAAAGTAGTTCATTGACCCAACAAATTAATTTAGAGTGATGAGATACAATAGGAAAATCCAATTACTAGATACTCAAGATGTCCATAACCGGGGACACGGCTAACCATGATTAGATTGTACACTCTGCAGAGGTTTGTGCACTTTTCCCCACAAGACTCGAGCTCCTCCGTTGGATTTCTCGCACTACATGATGTTTGAGAAACGGATGACCGAGACACAGTCTTTCAGAAACATTTACTCTTTACTCTGGGTGGACAGTTACACCTACTTTCCCTTTACATCTGCTAGCCCACCACTGAAAGAGCTCACACAACTTACTTAACTATGCCAGAGCCCATAATGGCTTGTGGTTGCACACAAAAGTTTCTAGCATGAATAATCTTAAGATCCCTTTCAGCCTGGGTGGCGGACTGTAGGATGATCACACGGGTACTCTGGGATATCCTAGGACAACACTGGATTCTCCAGGTGCCCAAACAAGCAATCCACCCAGATGTGTATTAAAATTGCCACCTTAAGTTGAACCATTAATTAACAATCTCACATCTGTCATGGATACACTCAAACCCAATCCACGTCTATGAGCATAGCAAAGCAATATAAGCAACGTAGAGGTAACTCCCGAGGGTTTGATAATAAAACAGGTAATAGGTTCTACCTCATCATCTACTTCCCAAACCCACAAGTTAACCACATCCTAATCATGCAGTGTTTGAGGATTGGAACTAATGCATAAAAACTGGGTAATAAAGGGGTATGATCAAAGTGTTACTTGCATTGCTGATGATCCGTGAAACCTAGAGACTCGTAGTAGCACGCTTCGCACTCCGTGTGTTCTATCGCAGACAAACAATAGCATACATAAGCAATCAAACAAAGATGCACGGGTAAAACTCAAGTAAGAAGATCTAACCAGAAATTTCAACTTAAGAACTCCGGTTTGCAAAAAGAATCAAATCAAATGGAGCAACGAAACTCAAACTACGAAAGAAACAAGATCCGATTACTAATCTGGACTAAAGTCAAATTTTACAGTACCAAAATCTTGTTCACGTTGGTTAAACGGAAAGAGGGCTTCGAGATGAAGATCTAGGCGCTTGAATCACCTGATTCCGATAAACGAGCGAAAAGATAAACTAAAACGAAAATCGGATCAGAAATCGCGATCGAAAATAATCGCGAAAAACCCGAGGAAAAGGAAAAACAGACGAACAGGCTAACGAATGAACGTTCGTTGTCTGTGACTAACTTGCAAAAACCGTCCGTTAAAACGAATGTACGGACGAACATCCGCTAAATAAACTAAACCGATAAAACCAACGAACCGGTCAAAAAAAATGTAACTAGGGTTTTAAAAAAAACCCGACGGTTTTTACCTAAACCGAAAAAACCGAACGACGAGATTCGAACTCCTGAGCGGCTCCGGTGGCATCTGGTGAACGGGCGGCGGCTCGGGCGACGGCGGGATGTGGCGCGAGGCGGCGGAGGGCGGCGCGGCAGCAGGCGGCGAGCGGCGGCGGCATGCGGCAGCGGCGACGGGGCTGGCGGCGGTGGCGGCTTGGGGCTCCAAGGGGGGGCCCGGGTCCGGCTTTTAAAGGGGAGGGGAGGCGGCTTGCCGGAGGGGGCGAGGCCATGGCGGCGGCGGCTCAGACTCCCTCGAGGAGTCCGGCTCGGAGACGACAGCGGCGCGGGGCTGGCTGGGCCAGCTGGGCCGCGGCCCAGTTCGGTCCGGCGGGCTTTCTCTCTTTTTTTAAACATATTCCGCCGAAAAGAAATCCTAGAAAAATAAATAAAAATCTAAAAATACCAAAACAAATTTTCACCGTCTAAATAAAATATTTAGAACAAGGTGAACATTTTCTTGGCCTAAAATGCAATTTTTGAAAAATGCATAAATTTTTCATATGCAAATATAATAGCAATAAAATCTGAATAAAATCAAAAGGTTGATTTTAAAATTTTTCCTCCAATATTTCGTTTATTTTGGTGAAGTCATATTATCTCCTCTCATATATTTTTATATGAAATATTTTCGGAGAGAAAAATAATAAAACAACTGATCCTCGTTTTGATATTTGATAAAATTCAAATATGAAATCTGTGAAATCCCCAACTCTCTCCGAGGGTCCTTGAGTTGCTTAGAATTTCGAGGATCGTGAAACGAAATGCAAATAAAATATGATATGCATGAATGACCTACTTATAACATTCCAAATTGAAAATTTGGGATGTTACAAACCTACCCCCTTAAGATGAATCTCGCCCTCGAGATTCGGGTTGGCTAGGAAATAGGTGTGGGTGGTCTTTGCCAAGATCATCCTCTCGTTCCCAAGTGGCTTCATCCTCGGTATGGTGGCTCCACTAAACTTTGCAAAATTTGATAACCTTGCTGCGAGTAACTCGGCCAGCAAACTCTAAAATCTTGACAGGCTTCTCCTCATACGTCAAATCACTGTCCAACTGAATTGCTTCCAGGGGCACTGTATCTCTCAGAGGAATATCGGCCATCTCCGCATGACACTTCTTCAACTGGGAAACATGAAACACGTCATGTACTCCTGACAGTCCTTCGGGTAACTCCAACTTGTAGGCAACTTCTCCCATGCGTTCCAAAACATGGTAGGGCCCCACAAATCTCAGGGCTAATTTACCCTTAACTCCAAAACGTTTAACTCCTCGCAAAGGTGAAACTCGCAGATATGCTCTGTCTCCGAGTTCATAGACTACCTCCTTGCGTTTTGAATCTGCATCACTCTTCTGTCGGGACTGAGCTACCTTCAGTCTATCTCGAATTAGTTTAACCTTCTCTTCTGATTCCTTAACCAAATCTGGTCCAAACAACTGGCGGTCTCCAACTTCATCCCACATCAACGGCGTCCTGCACCTTCTTCCATACAGGGCTTCGAACGGTGCCATCTTCAAATTGACCTGGTAGCTATTGTTGTATGAGAACTCTGCGTAGGGCAAATTATCGTCCCAACTAGATCCGTAGTCTAATGCACAAGCTCTCAACATGTCCTCCAGAATCTGATTGACTCTCTCAGTCTGCCCATCTGCCTATGGATGAAAAGCTGTACTGAACTCCAGTCTGGTACCCAAGGTCTGGTGCAAATGATGCCAAAATTTTGAAGTAAACTGCGTTCCTCTATCTGACACGATGGTCCTCGGAACTCCATGCAGACATATGATCCCGGTCATGTATATCTTGTCCAACTTCACACTTGTATACATGGTTTTTATGGGGATAAAGTGAGCCACTTTCGTCAAGCGATCAACTACTACCCATATAGAATCATATCCTGATTTGGTCCTGGGCAATCCGGTGATAAAATCCATGCTAAGCTTATCCCACTTCCATTCGGGTATCGGCATAGGCTGTAGAAATCCTGCTGGCTTATGATGTTCTGCCTTCACTCTCTGACGTACATCATAGACGGCTACATACTCGGCAATATCCTTCTTCATACCAGTCCACCAGAAATGCTCCTTCAAATCCAAATACATCTTCGTGTTTTCGGGGTGTATCGAGTATGGCGAGTCATGAGCTTCCTGTAATATCAACTTCCTGATCTCTGCATTATTGGGCACATATATACGGTCCTCAAACCACAAGGTGTCGTGCTCATCCTCACGAAACCCTTTGGCTTTCCCTTCACTCATCTTCTCCTTTATCTCAGTGATATCTGTGTCATCATTCTGAGCTTCTCGAATCTTTTCCAATAGTGTTGATTTAACCTCCAACGTTGCCAAAAACCCTTTAGGAAGTATTTCCAATCGAAGTTCCCTGAGATCCTCGGCTAACTCCTTTGGCATCCCTCCGCTTACGAGGGTATTAACATAACTCTTACGGCTCAAAGCGTCTGCTATGACATTGGCCTTTCCTGGATGATAATGCAGCTTCATATCATAATCCTTTATGAGCTCCAACCATCTCCTCGGCCTGAGGTTAAGCTCCTTCTATGTGAAGATGTACTTCAAACTCTTGTGATCCGTGTATACATCACAACGGTTTCCAATGAGAAAATGTCTCCAGGCCTTCAACGCATGCACTACGGCTGCTAACTCCAAATCATGCGTGGCATAGTTTAACTCACGCGATTTCAGTTGTTGTGAGGCATACGAAACAACTCTTCCGTCCTGCATCAGTACTCCTCCAAGTCCTAAGCGAGAAGCATCGCAATACACTTGGAAATCCTTGCGTATATCCGGCAGAATCAGCACTAGGGCTGTAGTCAAACGTTTCTTCAATTCCTGGAAGCTTGCTTCACATTCTTCAGTCCAATGGAATTTGGTGTCTTTATTCAACAACGTCGTCATAGTCTTCGCAATCTTAGAGAAATTTTCAATAAATCTCCAATAATATCCCGCGAGTCCAAGAAAACCGCGGATCTCTCCAACTGAGGTGGGTGCCAACCACTCAGTGACTGACTGAACCTTGGTTGGGTCCACTGCTATACCTTCTCCTGATATAACATGTGCAAGAAATCCAACTTCCTTCAACCAAAACTCACATTTGCTGAACTTGGCATACAACTGATGTTCCCTGAGCTTCTCGAGAACTAAACGTAAATGTTCCTTGTGCTCCTCTCCACTCTTCGAGTATACCAAGATATCACCAATGAACACCACAACAAACTTATCCAAGAACTCCATGAACACCTTGTTCATCATACTCATGAAATAGGCAGGGGCGTTAGTCAATCCAAAAGACATGACCGTATACTCATACAACCCGTACCTTGTGGTGAAAGTTGTCTTAGGTATATCCTTCTCTCGAATCTTCAGCTGGTGATATCCTGATCGCAGATTGATCTTTGAAAACACTTTAGCTCCTGTCAACTAGTCAAATAAATCATTGATCATCGACAGGAGGTACTTGTTCTTAATCATCACTTCATTCAGCGCACGATAATCAACAACCATTCTTAGAGACTTATCCTTCTTCTCAACCAAAAGCACTAGGGCTTCCCATGGTGATGAACTCCGTCGGATGTAACCTTTCTCCAACAACTCCTTAATTCGCTTCTTGATCTCTTCTAGATCATTTGCGGGCATTCGGTAGGGTCTCTTTGATATTGGCCCGGTACCTGGCAATAGCTCTATCAAAAACTTGTTGTCTCGATCCGGCGGCATGCCTGGTAACTCCTCTGGAAAAACATCTGGGTAATCCTTCACTACAGGTACTTCCTCCTGAACAACTCCCGTGAGGGTATTTACTTGGCTCCTCCTAGGCGCATGCCTAGATACATACTTGATCCTTTTTCCCTCCGGGGTGGTGAGCAAAATCGTCTTACTCGCGCAATCGATGTTTCCCCCATACATCGATAGCCAATCCATTCCTAGTATCACATCCAATCCTTGTAACTCCAAAATTATCAAGTCTGAGGGGAAAACATGGCTTCCAATGGCTAATGGCATCTGAAAACATCCACTGCTTGCCATATACTCAGCTCCGGGTGAGGTTACTAGCATAGGTGTCCTAAGAACTTTAGTGGGCAGTTTATACTTATCCACGAATCCCCTTGATATGTATGAATGCGATGCACCAGTATCAAAAAGAATGATTGCAGTAAATGACTTAATCATAAACTTACCTATTACTACATCAGGCTGCTCCTCAACCTCCTCCACGTTCACGTGGTTCACTTGTCCACTGTTGAAAGGGTTGCTTCTTCCCAGCGCTTCCATTTCCATTCCCATTCTTCACTTCAGGGCACTCAGTGGCGTAGTGTCCAACCTTCCCGCACTTGAAACAAGTAATGTGACTTAGGTCCTTCTTGGTGGGTGTGGCTGGGTTAGAGCGATTCTGATTACTACCTGCTCCGTTCCTGTTTCCATTCTTGGGGCCACTGTGGTTGTGAGAACTCCCTCCATTGTGGTTGTGACCTCCTTGGTTATGGATGATACGTCTCCAACGTATCTATAATTTTTGATTGCTCTATGCTATATTATCTACTGTTTTAGACATTATTGGGCTTTATTATCCACTTTTATATTATTTTTGGGACTAACCTATTAACCGGAGGCCCAGCCCAGAATTGCTGTTTTTTGCCTGTTTTAGGGTTTTGAAGAAAAGGAGTATCAAACGGAGTCCAAACGGAGTCCAAACGGAATGAAACCTTCGGAAACGTGATTTTCTCATTAGATAAGATCTAGGAGACATGGACCCTCCGTCAAGAAAACCACGAGGTGGTCACGAGGGTAGGGGGCGCCCCCCCTAGGGCACGCCCCCTGCCTCGTGGGCCCCTCGAAGCTCCACCGACGTACTTCTTCCTCCTATATATATCCACATACCCCCAAACGATCGGGGACGGAGCCAAAAACCAAATTCCACCGCCGCAACTTTCTTTCTCCACGAGATCCCATCTTGGGGCATGTTCCGGAGCTCCGCCGGAGGGGGCATCGATCACGAAGGGCTTCTACATCATCATTCAAGCCCCTCCGATGAAGTGTGAGTAGTTTACTTCAGACCTACGGGTCCATAGCTAGTAGCTAGATGGCTTCTTCTCTGTTTTTGGATCTCAATACAATGTTCTCCCCTCTCTCGTGGAGATCTATTCGATGTAATCTTCTTTTTGCGGTGTGTTTGTTGAGACCGATGAATTGTGGGTTTATGATTAAGTCTATCTATGAATAATATTTGAATCTTCTCTGAATTCTTTTATGTATGATTAGTTATCTTTGCAAGTCTCTTCGAATTATCAGTTTGGTTTGGCCTACTAGATTGGTTGTTCTTGCCATGGGAGAAGTGCTTAGCTTTGGGTTCGATCTTGTGGTGTCCTTTCCCAGTGACAGAAGGGGCAGAAAGGCACGTATTGTATTGTTGCCATCGAGGATAACAAGATGGGGTTTTTATCATATTGCATGGAACTATCCCTCTACATCATGTCATCTTGCTTAAGGCGTTACTCTGTTTTTAACTTAATACTCTAAATGCATGCTGGATAGCGGTCGATGAGTGGAGTAATAGTAGTAGATGCAGAATCGTTTCGGTCTACTTGTCTCGGACATGATGCCTATATACATGATCATACCTAGATATTCTCATAACTATGCTCAATTCTGTCAATTGCTCAACAATAATTTGTTCACCCACCGTAGAATACTTATGCTCTTGAGAGAAGCCACTAGTGAAACCTATGGCCCTCGGGTCTCTTTCTCATCATATCAATCTCCATCACTTTATTATTGCTTTGCTTTTACTTTATTTACTTTGCATCTCTATACCAAAAATACAAAAAAAATATTATTTATCATCTCTATCATATCTCACTTTCGTAAGTGACCGTGAAGGGATCGACAACCCCTAAGCGCGTTGGTTGCGTTGAGATATTGTTTTTGTGTAGGTACAAGGGTGAATCATCTAGTAAGGAAACTGCGGATCATCTAGTATGTTCCTAAAAATAAGGGTGAATCATCTAGTAAGGAAACTGCGGATCTTAAATCTATAAGTATTCATCCCAATCTTTTTGCTATCATTAATGAACCAATTGCTACAAATGAATTTTCCGATCTTGTGCCTAAGAGTTTGATAATCACTAGAAGGAAAGAAATTCCTAAGGGAAATAGATGCCTCATTGAAGAATTGCCTACCAAAGATGGCAATACCTAGATCTATTCTTGCTTGTTATGCCTAGCTAGGGGCGTTAAATGATAGCGCTTGTTGGGAGGCAACCCAATTTTATTTTTATTCCTTGCTTTTTGCTCCTGTTTATTAATAAATAAATTATCTAGCCTCTGTTTTGGTTGTGTTTTTTGTGTTTCATTAGTGTTTGTGCCAAGTAGAACCGTTGGGAAGACTTAGGGAAAGTCTTGTTGAACTTGCTGTAAAAAACAGAAACTTTAGCGCTCACGAGAACTGCTGTCATTTTTATTTGAAAAGTGCTATTTAGTTAATTATTTTTTCAGATGATTAATAGATAAATTACTCACGTCCAGCAATTTATTTTAGAATTTTTAGGGTTCCAGATCTTGCGCTAGCTACAGATTACTACAGACTGTTCTGTTTTTGATAGATTCTGTTTTTCGTGTGTTGTTTGCTTATTTTGATGAATCTATGGCTAGTAAAATAGTTTATAATCCATAGATAAGTTGGAATACAGTAGGTTTAACACCCATATAAATAAATAATGAGTTCATTACAGTACCTTGAAGTGGTCTTTTGTTTTCTTTCGCTAACGGAGCTCATGAGTTTTCTACTTTAAGTTTTGTGTTGTGAAGTTTTCAAGTTTTGGGTAAAGATTTGATGGATTATGGAACAAGGAGTGGCAAGAGCCTAAGCTTGGGGATGCCCATGGCACCCCCAAGATAATCTAAGGACACCTAACAGCCAAAGCTTGGGTATGCCCCGGAAGACATCCCCTCTTTCGTCTACTTCTATCGGTAACTTTACTTGGAGCTATATTTTTATTCACCACATGATATGTGTTTTGCTTGGAGCGTCTTTTATGATTTGAGTCTTTGCTTATTAGTTTACCACAATCATCCTTTTTGTACACACCTTTTGAGAGATCCATTCATGATTTGGAATTTGATAGAATACTCTATGTACTTCACTTATATCTTTTGAGCTTTATAGTTTTGCTCTAGTGCTTCACTTATATCTTTTAGAGCATGGTGGTGGATTTGTTTTATAGAAACTATTGATCTCTCATGATTCACTTAGATTATTTTGAGAGTATTAATAGCATGGTAATTTTCTTAAAATCCTAATATGCTTGGTATGCAAGATTAATAATAAAACTTTCGTATGAGTGTGTTGAATACTAAGAAGAAATTTATGCTTGATAATTGTTTTGAGATATGAGGATGGTGATATTAGAGTCATGCTAGTTGAGTAGTTGTGAATTTGAGAAATTCTTGTGTTAAAGTTTGTGATTCCCATAGCATGCACGTATGGTGAACCGTTATGTGATGAAGTCGGAGCATGATTTATTTATTGATTGTCTTCCTTATGAGTGGCGGTCGGGGACGAGCGATGGTCTTTTCCTACCAATCTATCCCCCTAGGAGAATGAGCGTAATACTTTGCTTTGATAACTTCTAGATTTTTTCAATAAGTATATGAGTTCTTTACGACTAATGTTGAGTCCATGGATTATACGCACTTTCCTTCCTTCCACCATTGCTAGCCTCTCTAATACCGCGCACTTTTCACCGGTATCATACACCCACCAAATACCTTCCTCAAAACACCCACCATACCTACCTATCATGGCATTTCCATAGCCATTCCGAGATATATTGCCATGCAACTTTCCACCATTCCGTTCATTATGACACGCTCCATCATTGTCATATTGCTAGCATGATCATGTAGTTGACATCGTATTTGCGGCAAAGCCACCGTTCATAATTCTTTCATACATGTCACTCTTGATTCATTGCACATCCTGGTACACCGCCGAAGGCATTCATATAGAGTCATATTTTGTTCTAAGAATCGAGTTGTAATTCATGAGTTGTAAGTAAATAAAAGTGTGATGATCATCATTATTAGAGCATTGTCCCAGTGAGGAAAGGATGATGGAGATTATGATTCCCCCACAAGTCGGGATGAGACTCCAGACGAGAAAAAATATATAAAAAAAGAGGCCATAAAAAAGGAGAAAGGCCCAAATAAAAAATGAGAGAAAAAGAGAGAAGGGACAATGTTACTATCCTTTTACCACGCTTGTGCTTCAAAGTAGCACCATGATCTTCATGATAGAGAGTCTCCCATTATGTCACTTTCATATACTAGTGGGAATTTTTCATTATAGAACTTGGCTTGTATATTCCAATGATGGGCTTCCTCAAAATGCCCTAGATCTTCATGAGCAAGCGAGTTGGATGCACACCCACTTAGTTTCTTTTGAGCTTGCATATACTTATAGCTCTAGTGCATCCGTTGCATGGCAATCCCTACTCACTCACATTGATATCTATTGATGGGCTTCTCCATAGCCCGTTGATACGCCTAGTTGATGTGAGACTATCTTCTCCCTTTTTGTCTTCTCCACAACCACCATTCTATTCCACCTATAGTGCTATATCCATGGCTCACGCTCATGTATTGCGTGAAGATCGAAAAAGTTTTGAAAATGTCAAAAGTATGAAACAATTTCTTGGCTTGTCATCGGGGTTGTGCATGATTTAAATACTTTGTGTGGTGAAGATAGAGCATAGCCAGACTATATGATTTTGTAGGGATAGCTTTCTTTGGCCATGATATTTTGAGATGACATAATTGCTTTGTTAGTATGCTTGAAGTATTATTATTTTTATATCAATATGAACTTTTGTCTTGAATCTTTCGAATCTGAATATTCATACCACAATTAAGAAGATTTACATTGAAATTATGCCAAGTAGCACTCCGCATCAAAAAATCTATTTTTATCATTTACCTACTCGAGGACGAGCAGGAATTAAGCTTGGGGATGCTTGATATGTCTCCAACGTATCTATAATTTTTGATTGCTCCATGCTATATTATCTACTATTTCAGACATTATTGGGCTTTATTATCCACTTTTATATTATTTTTGGGACTAACCTATTAACCGGAGGCCCAGCCCAGAAATGCTGTTTTTTGCCTGGTTTAGGGTTTCGAAGAAAAGGAATATCAAACGGAGTCCAAACGAAATGAAACCTTCGAAAACGTGATTTTCTCATGAGATAAGATCCAGGAGACTTGGACCCTCCATTAAGAAAGCCACGAGGTGGTCACGAGGGTAGGGGGCGTGCCCCCCCTAGGGCGCGCCCCCTGCCTCGTGGGCCCTGAGGGAGTCCTGGATTAGGGGGTCTCCGGACAACCGGACTATATCCTTTGGCCGGACTGTTGGACTATGAAGATGCAAGATTGAAGACTTCGTCTCGTGTCCGGATGGGACTCTACTTGGCATGGAAGGCAAGCTAGGCAATACAGATATGTATATCTCCTCCTTTGTAACCGACCTTGTGTAACCCTAGCCCCCTCCGGTGTCTATATAAACCGGAGGGTTTTAGTCCGTAGGACAACATACAATCATACCATAGGCTAGCTTCTAGGGTTTAGCCTCTCTGATCTCGTGGTAGATCAACTCTTGTAATACTCATATCATCAAGAATAAATCAAGCAGGACGTAGGGTTTTACCTCCATCAAGAGGGCTCGAACCTGGGTAAAACATCATGTCCCCTGCCTCCTGTTACCATCCGCCTTAGACGCACAGTTCGGGACCCCCTACCCGAGATCCGCCGGTTTTGACACCGACATTGGTGCTTTCATTGAGAGTTCCTCTGTGTCGTCGCCGTTAGGCTTGATGGCTCCTACAATCATCGATAGCGATGCAGTCCAGGGTGAGACTTTTCTCCCCGGACAGATCTTTGTGTTCGGCGGCTTCGCACTGCGGGCCAACTCGCTTGGCCATCTGGAGCAGATCAGAAGTTACGCCCCTGGCCACCAGGTCAGGTTTGGAAGCTTAAACTACACGCCCGATATCCGCGGAGACTTGATCTTCGACGGATTCGAGCCCCTGCCTTATGCACCGCGCGGTCACGATGAGTACGATTTAGCTCTACCATCGGACAATGTTTGAGAAATCGCACCGGCAGCCGCTCCGACCCTCAATTCGGAGCCAGTTGCGCCATCCGTGGACGGGGGGATAGACCCCGCCACGGAGGCCCTATCCTCTGCGGCGATCGAGCCGAACATCGACCTTATCCTTCACGAGAGCCGTGTTGCAAAACTGTCGGATCCTTCTCCGGCCACGGACTCCGAACCGCCTGCGCCCGTTCCTATCGAATCCAATTGGGCGCCGATCATGGAGTTCACCTCCACGGATATTTTTCAGCACTCGCCCTTCGGCGACATACTAAACTCATTTAAGTCTCTCTCCTTGTCAGGAGGATCCTGGCCGAACTATGTCCGGCAGGATTGGGATGCGGATGATGAAGAAATTCGCCGCCCACCCACCACCCACTTAGTAGCCACTGTCGACGACTTAACCGACATGCACGACTTCGACTCCGAAGACATCGACGGTATGGACAATGATGCGGGAGACGAAGAGGAACCACTGCCCACAGGGCACTGGACAGCCACCTCATCATACGATATATACATGGTGGACACACCCAAAGAAGGCAATGGCGATGAGACAACGGAGGATGAGCCCTCCAAGAAGCAACCCAAGCACCGGCGTCAACGGCGCCGCTCTAAGTCCCGCCAAGGCAAAAGTGGTGATACCGGCACCGGAGATAATAGCACTCCGGACAGTGCCGAAGACAATAACAATCCCCTCCAGTAAGATTTAGAGCAGGAGGATGGAGGAGCCAGCCCTCCTGAGAGAGCGGCAGATGGAGAGGCGGAGGATGATAATTACATGCCTCCCTCCAAAGACGAGGCAAGCCTCGATGATGACGAATTCGTCGTGCCAGAGGATCCCGTCGAACAAGAGCGCTTCAAGCGCCGGCTTATAGCCACGGCAAATAGCCTTAAGAAAAAGCAGCAGCAGCTTCAAGCTGATCAAGATTTGCTAGCTGACAGATGGACTGAAGTCCTGGTGGCCGAGGAATATAAACTCGAACGCCCCTCCAAGAGTTACCCAAAATGCAGGTTGCTACCCCGACTGGAGGAGGAAGCACCGAAACCTACATCCCCGGCGTATGATGCGGCTGATCGGCCACCTCGTGGCCGAGACAGAGAGACATTCCAGCCAAAAGCTCAGCCCGCACCCCGACGCCATTCAAATAAAAAGGCATGGGGAAATACACCAGACCTGCGAGACGTATTGGAGGACAAAGCAAAACATGCAAGATCGATCTACGGATCACGAGGGCGCGCCACTATGCGAGACGATAATCGTCACGCCGGTTACAGTAAAAGTAAGTCCGGTCGGGCCGAACACAGCAGGCAAGACTCATTCGAGCCGCATCTCGACATAGCCCAGTACAGAGGCGCCGCACACCCCCTATGGTTCACACGAAGTAATGGATCATCAAATCCCAGAGGGTTTCAAACCCGTAAATATAGAATCATACGACGACACAACAGATCCTGCAGTATGGATCGAGGATTTCCTCCTGCATATCCACATGGCCAGCGGTGATGATCTACACGCCATTAAATACCTCCCACTCAAGCTCAAAGGACCAGCTCGGCATTGGCTCAATAGCTTGCCAGCAGAGTCCATCGGCTATTGGGAGGATCTGGAAGCTGCATTCCTCGACAACTTCCAGGGCACTTACATGCGACCACCAGATGCCGATGACTTGAGCCACATAATTCAGCAGCCATAGGAATCGGCCAGGCAATTCTGGACATGGTTCCTAACAAAGAAAAATCAAATCGTCGACTGTCCGGACGCAGAGGCCCTAGCAGCCTTTAAGCACAACATCCGCGACGAGTGGCTCGCCCGGCACCTTGGTCAGGAAAAGCCGAAATCTATGGCAGCCCTCACGACACTCATGACCCGCTTTTGTGCGGGAGAAGACAGCTGGCTAGCTCGCAGCAATAACATATCAATGAACCATGGTACTTCGGATACCAAGGATGGCAATGGCAGGTCACGTCGCAACAAACATAAGCGCCGTATTAACAGCGACAATACCAAGGATACGGCAGTCAATGCCGGATTCAAAGGCTCTAAGCCCGGTCATCGGAAAAAGCCATTCAAAAGAAGCACTCCGGGCCCGTCCAGTTTGGACCGCATACTCGATCGCTCGTTGCCGGGGTTGCTGATCCACGGGCACCTATGGGACCGGCGGACCGGGTCCCTTTTTGGTTCGGCGGGGGCGGAGGTCGCGCAAAGAGCAGATCGAGGCGAAGCACGCGGGCGATTTACCCAGGTTCGGGCCGCACGGATGCGTAAAACCCTACTCCTGCTTTGTGGTGTTGTATTGATTTCTAGCTCGGGAGCGCGGAGTGCTACAGTGCACACCAGCAGCTAGCAAGACCGAGCGTGAGTGTTCGAAGTGGCTAACCCCCTTCCTCGTTGCACTCGGGCCTCCTTTTATATGCTCAAGGGGTTACCGACATAGCAACGGGGGTAAAGGGCAAAAATGGAAAGGTGCTTGTGGTAGGTACAGCTACCTGCTAAAGTGTTATCATACCTAACCCTGGCGGCAGGGGACAAGGGCATTAATTACCCGTCTGTGTCGCCTAGACAGTACCGAAAGGGACCACTAGGGACGCCACCGTTTGCCACGGTGGTTATCTTGTCAGCGCCTGCTTGCCACCTCGCACCCCTAGCTGCACGGCCCCCTGCCACGTGTGCTCCGGAGGGCCCTAAAGTGACACGTTGGCAGGTGTGCTGGAGCGCGGGCACGAAGTGGGGGTTTCCCGCGGCAAGCTCCTTGCCGCGGTCGTCGTCTTGTCGTATTCGGGAGCTTGTCGCTCACCGGGTCTTGCCGGAACGCGTGGTGCGCCGCGGCAAGTTCCTTGGAATGCCTTGAGTGGCCTTCCCGGCAAGCTCCTCTTGCCGGGGTCTTGTTTCCTTCCCGGCCAGCTTCTCTTGCCGGGGCCTTGGTTTGAGTACTTTGTTCTTGAATGGTCTTCAGAGTAGCCGCGGAGGGTCTTGGCAGCCACTCGGCAAGCCTTGCCGCGGGATGCTGCGACTGCCCGTGCACAAGTTCGGGATACTAGGGTACCCCTACTCTAGTACACCGAAAGGAGCCCCCGAGCCTGGGCCAGACACGGTGCCGAGCGCTGTTGGGCCAGGCCCAAAACAGTGCACGGGCACGCGCGGCCTAGGTCACGCTGCACATCTCCCCGCTTCCACCGCGCACGCCTGGAACGGCACGCGTTGAACGCGGCGTCGTGGGTGACGTGGGCGGCATGCGCGGGGCTAAGCCCCGCGAGCATGCGTCAGGCCATGATGAAGGGGACGGTTCGCGCCCTCCTCCTAAATGGAGGTAGGCGTGGGGGCGTGGTGCATTTACTGGACGGGGCCGGTGCGCGGTTTTCGAGGCGTCCACTCCCCGCGATCACGGGGTGGGGTGAGGCCGCCTCATTCGTCGCCTTGGTTCTGCATCCCCGCCACGCGGCTCCCATGCACTTGGGGTCGCGGACGGTGGGAGCGGGAAACGTGAGCAGAGGCAGCGGGCTGGGCCCGACTCCCTGCTCTGCCCGTGCCTTGATTCGCTGAGCGGGGCGGCCGAGCCCCCACCTCGCTCCTTTATAAAGAGCGGGAGGGGAGCACGGAAGCCCGCACTCTCTCATCTCCTCCTTTCTTCAGCTTCTGCTCCCCTTTCTCTCATTCGCCATGGAGAAAGGGAATCCTGGCCCTTCATCGGTGGCGGCGAGGGTCGCCGCCAGACAGCGCACCCCTTCCTCTCCCGCACCCGTGGTGGCAGAGCCAGCCACAAGGGGAAGAGGGAGGGGGCGAGGTCGTGGACGAGGTCGAGGCGCTCGGGGAAGAGGCGGACAGGGCGGCGCGCCAGCTTCGCCTCCGCCGGCGGCTCCCCTCCCCACGGCGGTCCATATAGGGGACGACCCTTGCGAGTTCTTCGCCAGGCTGCGCCGGGCGCCTCGTCGTCGCCTCCGGCTTCTAGCTCCGTTTGCGAGCGCGATGGAGTCGGACCCGCCCGAGACACTGAGGCTGCACATGAGGGGCTATGGGATCAGCGGCACGCGAGTCCGCGTTGTACTCCCAGCCCGTAATGTGATGTATCTTGATCGAGGGTGGAAGACGTTCGCCCGTATCCACAGCCTGACGGGGGGGCTCACCCTCCATTTTAAGTTGATGGAGGGTGATCTCCTCTCCGTCAAGGTCTTCGGGTGCTTCGGCACTCGGGCGAAGTGCTGCGTGGACAGCTCCTCCGATAGTGAAGGCTCCTCCTCGAGCGATAGTGACGAGGAGGAGAGCGACAGCGATGATGAGGGTAACGGGCGGCGGGATGGTGGGTCCGACTAGGTGTCGGGCGCCGCTCCGTGCGGCACCGGCGACCCCATCATCCGTGCTGCCGGCGTCTTGAACTCCCCGGGGTCGTCTCCTTGGTGTCTTCTGGCACCCGTAGCTCGCCTAGGCGCCTCTTTTGCCCTTCTCGCCTCCTTGACCTACCTCCTGAAGAGAGGGACAGGAAAAGGATCACGGGCATCTTATCTTTTTAAATTGTAAGCCTTCGGGCCTTATTTGCATCTAAAACTTGTAGTCCTCTCTTTCATGTTTTTCATCCTCTATAGACTGTACCTAAGTGGGATGTTTTTTAATGAAAAGGGGATGTTTGCCGGGTTATTTGTCTCGCGGGTTGAACCCACGCCAAGGAGTAAATCCTTGGTATCCCTCGGACAGACATTACGTCTCCCGGCAACAGGCCCTGCCGCCTTCCCACGTCGCTCGACCTTTCTCACGCCTTTGACGGAGACGGGAACGAGGTGAGTGCGGCCCCCTCGTTTCATCCCTTTGCTGCCGCGACTACGACCGAACTTGGCCCCGGGGCCTGGAGTTGAGGGAGCACGACAGTTTTCGGGAAGAAACGCGGTTTCGCATTCCCCAGTCCATAAGAGGATACATGATGAGGGACGAAAGACTTATCTGATATTGCAGCCCCCGGCAACTCTGGCTTGCCGTGGATAAATCTTGGCACTCGCAGCCCCCAGCAACACTGGCTTGCCGGGGCCCAGGTGCCGGCGCGCCCTTCTTCTCCTTTTCGTCCTCAAGCAGTCTGGCCAGGATATGCGAGCCCTGCGAACGAAGGAAAAGCAAAGGGACGGACACTCGACCTCTAAGTTAGGGGTTAGCCGCTGTTAGGCACTATCAACCCTAACCAAGGACGAGACTCGACCTAGCATGCATGCTATAACCCCGGGGTGATCAGCGCTTCATTTACTGGTGCTCAGGGTCTGCGCCTGGCTCTATACAAAGGATTACATGCAACAGCGGCAAGACTTGTACAGAAGGGTGGTTGCCGGACAGGGTCCGACAACCGCGCCTTACGGGTAAAACTTACGAAGATGCTCGATGTTCCAGGAGTTGCTCACTGGTACGCCATCTTCGGTCTCAAGGCGGACAGCGCCAGGCCTTATGACTCGTTTCACCCGGTAAGGGCCTTCCCACTTCGGCGTCAACTTGTTGGAACTCTTGGCCGACTGAACGCGCCGAAGAACAAGGTCGCCTTCCTCGAGACTCCTGGCATTGACTCTGCGGCTATGGTAGCGGCGCAGAGCTTGCTGGTAGCGAGCAACTCGCACAGCAGCCTGGAGACGGTCTTCCTCAAGGAGCAGCGCGTCATCTTGTCGCAGCCGCTCTTGCTCGAGCTCATCATAAGCGAGCACTCGAGGTGACCCGTATACGAGTTCCGTGGGGGTAACTGCCTCTGCTCCATAGACTAGAGCAAAGGGTGTCTGTCCGATGGCTCGATTTGGCGTCGTTCTGATCGACCAAAGAGCCGCCGGCAGCTCCTCGATCTAGTTTCTTCCGCACTTGTGCAGCCTGTCGAAAGTTCTGGTCTTGAGCCCGCGCAGCACTTCAGCATTTGCCCTCTCCGCTTGACCGTTGCTTCTCGGGTGAGCAACAGAAGCGAAACAGACCTTGGCGCCAAGATCTTGGACGTACTGCAAGAAGGTGCGGCTCGTGAATTGTGTGCCGTTGTCGGTGATTATCCTGTTAGGGATCCCGAAGCGGCAGACAATCGACCTGAAGAACTTGACGGCTGACTGTGCGATCACCTTCCTCACTGGTTCCACTTCCGGCCACTTTGTGAACTTGTCGATTGCAACGTACAAGTACTCAAAGCCCCCGACAGCTCGGGGAAAGGGGCCGAGGATGTCGAGCCCCCAGACCGAAAATGGCCAGGATAAAGGGATCGTCTGGAGAGCTTGAGCTGGCTGGTGTATCTGCTTGGAATGGAACTGGCACGCTTCACACTTGGTTACTTGTGCAGTTGCATCCTGGAGGGCTGTTGGCCAGAAGAAACCTTGCCGGAATGCTTTGCCGACAAGTGCTCTTGCGCCAATGTGGTGACCACATATGCCTCCGTGTATCTCTGCCAACAGCTTTTGTCCGTCTTCCCGGGGAATACACTTCAATTTCACCCCGTTGAGCCTTCTTCTGTACAGTGTCTTGTCGACAAACTGATACATACTTGACTGCCGGGCTACTCTTTCCGCTTCTTGTTGCTCTTCGGGAAGTTCTCCTGTCTGAAGGAAACGGACAATCTGCTGCGCCCATGTTGGAGCTTGTGGCTCGACAACAAGGACTAAAGGCAACTCTGCTGCTGTGGGAACATCCGCTTCCACGGCAAGAATCTGCGGCTCTGCCGGAGCTTGACGTTCCCCGACAAGCTTGCCAGAGCAAAACTTGCCGGGAGCTTCTGCTTCAACGGAACAAACCCTAGGGCTTGCCGGAGCATCTTGCTCCCCAGCGCTCTTGGTGCCGGTCTCAGCTGCCGCGGGAACATCCGCTTCTACGGCAAGAAGTTGTGTCTCTGCCGGAGCTTGACGTTCCCCGACAAGCTTGCCGGGAGCCTCTGCTTCAATGGAACAAACCCTAGGGCTTGTCGGAGCAGACTGCTCCTCAGCGCTCTTGGCGTTGATCTTGGGGACCTTCCTGGCGGCGGCTTCGGGAAGCTCTGCCAGCAAATAGTCACCAGAAATCAACTTCCTTTTCCTGCTCTGTCCAGTTGATGGTGTTACAGACGGTTGAGACAGCTTGAGCACAAAGATCCCTGGTTCCATAGGTAACTTAAGTGCAGCACACTTTGACAGGCCATCTGCAATGGCGTTCTGAGCTCTTGGAACATGCTCCATTTGTAGGCCGTCAAAGTGCTCTTCTAGCTTCCTCACTTCGTCAACGTAAGCTTCCATCAACGAACTCTGATAATTCTTGTTTACTTGGCGGACGACAAGCTGTGAGTCACCCCTGACAATGAGCTTCTTGATCCCAAGATCTGCCGCGATCCTGAGACCGACAAGCAACCCCTCATACTCTGCAGTATTGTTTGTTGCTTGCTCCTTGGGAAAGTGCATCTGGACTATGTACTTGAGGTGCTCTCCGGTGGGTGCGATAAGCAGCACACCAGCGCCGGCGCCTTGCAGCGAGAAGGCACCATCAAAGTACATCAACCACTCTTTGCTTGCTTCCTTGTCGGGGATGCTCGTTTTTGGAATTTCTTCATCTGTTGTTGGCGTCCATTCTGCTATAAATTCTGCCAATGCCCTGCTCTGGATAGTTGAAGTACTTTCAAACTTGAGGCCAAAGCTTTACAGTTCCAGTGCCCACTCAACAATCCTGCCTGTCGCTTCTGGATTCTGCAGTATCCTCTTCAGCGGAAAGCGAGTGACGACTGTGATCTCGTGGGCTTGGAAGTAATGGCGCAGCTTTCTCGAGGCCATGAGAAGGCCGAAAAGCAATTTCTGCACACCAGAATACCTTGACCTAGCCCCCTGCAGGAGGTAACTGACAAAGTAAACTGGGCGCTGCACCATTCTCTTCCATGTCTCCTCGTGCATCTGCGCAGATCCATCTATGTCGGGACCAGAGCTTGTCGGGGAAGCCCCCTGCTTGTCGCTGGATGCGCTTGCCGCGGTTGCTGGCTCATCATCCGCCTCCCTCTCTGCTACTAACGCAGCACTAACCACTTGATTGGTTGCCGCTATGTACAGCAGCAACTTCTCTTGTGGCTTAGGTGCGACAAGTATTGGAGGGGAGGACAGGTATCTCTTCAGGTCTTGTAGCGCAGCCTCCGCTTCCGGAGTCCATTTCATTGGACCTGCCTTTTTCAATAATTTGAAAAACGGCAGGGCGCGCTCAGCAGACCGAGAAATAAACCTGCTGAGAGCAGCCACGCAACCGGCAAGTTTCTGTACATCCTTGACGCGCTTTGGTGCTTCAATCTGCTCAATGGCCTTGATCTTGTCGGGATTGGCTTCAATTCCCCGCTGAGACACGAAGAACCCGAGAAGCTTGCCGGAGGGAACTCCAAACACACACTTCTCTGGGTTGAGCTTGAGGCTGATCTTGCGCAGATTTGCAAAGGTCTGGGCTAAGTCTTGAATCAGGGTTGCTCTGTCCTCGCTCTTGACCACTATATCATCCATGTAGGCTTCCACATTTCTGTGTATTTGTGGCTCAAGAGCAATGCGGACTACCCTTGCAAATGTCGAACCAACATTTTTTAATCCGAAAGGCATCCGCACGAAACAGTACGTGCCACATGGAGTAATAAATGCGGTCTTCTCCTCATCTTCTTCTGCCATGAAGATCTGATGATATCCTGAGTATGCCTCAAGGAATGAAAGCAAATCACATCCGGCTGTGGAGTCAACAATCTGGTCAATGCGCGGCAAAGGAAATGGGTCTTTGGGGCAAGCTTTGTTAACATCGGTAAAATCGATGCAAAGTCTCCATTTCCTGTTTGCCTTGCGCACGACTACAGGATTGGCCAACCACGTGGGATGGAGCACTCCTCTGACAAGGCCTGCTGCTTCCAGTTTCTTGATCTCTTCTGCAATGAATTCTTGGCGCTCCACCGCCTGCTTCCTGACTCTCTGCTTGACGGGCCGCGCATGAGGACAAACGGCAAGGTGGTGCTCAATCACTTTCCTGGGAACACCGGGGATGTCAGACGGCTGCCATGCAAACACGTCGACATTCGCCCGCAGGAAAGTAACGAGCGCGCCTTCCTATTTAGGGTCGAGCGTGGCGCTGATGGTGAAGCTACCACCAGTGCTGTCCTCCTTGGCGGGCACCTTCTTCATCTCTGGCGGAGCTGACATCATCTTCTTGCACCTGCCGGTGGGGTTCGATGGTGCGTCCTCGACGGCAGCGCAGCACTCCGAAGAGGTGCGCTTGCCGGAGTGGGCATCAGAACTCTTGCCGGACTTGATCTTGCCGGTGGAGCTCGATGGTGCGTCCTCGACGGCAGCGCAGCACTCCGGAGAGGCGCGCTTGCCGGAGTGGGCATCAGAACTCTTGCCGGACTTGGTCTTCTTCCCCCCGGGAGCTTCAGCGGCAAGTGGATTGCGATCCGTCGTGGCTACTGCTTCCCGGTAGATCTTGTCGGCACAGATAAGAGCATCTTTCTTGTCGCCAGGGACAGAAATGACGCTTATCGGGCCTGGCATCTTCAGCATGTTATATGCGTAGTGAGAGGCCGCCATGAACTTGGCGAGTGCTGGACGGCCAAGTATCCCATTGTAGGGCAATGGGATATCGGCAACGTCGAATGTGACCCTCTCAGTCCTGAAGTTTAGCTCGCTGCCGAATGTTACCGGCAGCGTGACCTTCCCCTTCGGCTTGCTCCTTCCCGGGTTAATTCCTTGGAATGTGCCGGTCTCTTCGAGCTCGCTGTCAAGGATTTGGAGTTTCTGGAGAACAGTGGAGGAGATCAAGTTCAAGCCGGCCCCGCCGTCAACTAGCATCTTTGTGACCTTGAGGTTGCGGATAGTTGGTGAGACCAACATCGGCAAGCACCCGACCGCAGTTGTTCGATCAGGGTGGTCCTCAATGTCAAAGATGATAGGCGTGCTGGACCATTTCAGAAGCTTGCGCGATTCGACAGGTGGTTCCGCTGCATTGACTTCCCGCGCCCACTGCTTGAGTTGGCGGTGTGAAGTGTGCAGGGAAGCACCGCCGTCAACGCACAAGACCTCTGTGGCTTTCTGAAATTCCTGTTCACTGGTCTCAACATCATCCATGTCTTCGTCGTCGTTATCTTCGTCGTTGTCGCGGCCGCGGGGAGGCCTGTCTCCTTGCCGCTGCTTGGCCTTGTAGCGGCGTCCTCCCTGTCCGGCACGTTTCTTGCCGGATCCTCCAGCACCTCCTTGGGCCCTCTCCTTGTCGCGCCGCTCGTACTCAGCTCTTTGCTGCTGGACAAGCTGCTCGACTTTCTTGCAGCTTTGGAGGTCGTGGCCCTTGGTGCGGTGAATCTTGCAGTATTGCTTGTCGGAGCCGTCCTGCTTGTCGGCGGCTGCCACAGCCTGGCAGTTGGCGCACGCGGCAACCTCCTTGCCGGAGCTATTGACCCTGGCTTGCTTGGCACCGCCGTCGCTGCCGGACTGCTCAACGACCAGCACCTCTTTGTTCTGCTTCTTCCTGTTGTTGCGCCGCCGGTTTTTCTTTGCCGGGGCGGCATCCTCGCCGTCAGATCCCCCTGCTCCAGTGCTTTCTCCAGGGAATTTCCTCCCTTCCTCAGCGCGTGCACACTTGTCGGCCAGGGCATATAGCTCGCTGACGTCCCGAATCTTGCACATCGCCATCTCCTCCCGCATCCTGTGGTTACGCACGTTCTGATGGAACGCGCTGATTACCGCGGCAGGGTGGATATTTGGGATGTTGTGCTGTACACGGCTGAACCTCTAGATATACTTGCGCAGGGGTTCTCCTTCCTTCTGGACGAGCAAATGAAGATCACTCTCTTGGCCATGAGGTTTGTGGCCGCCTGTGAAGGCGCCGACAAACTGCTGGCATAGATCAGCCCAGGAGGATATGGAGTTGTCCGGCAAGTGCATGAGCCAGGACCTGACGTTGGGCTTGAGCACCAATGGGAAGTAGTTGGCAAGGATCTTATCGTCCCGCCCCCCAGCAGCCTGCACCGCGATGGTGTAGATGCTGAGGAACTCCGATGGATGCGACTTGCCGTCATACTTCTCGGGTACATCTAGTTTGAAATTCTTCATACTGGGCCACTGGACTTGCCGCAGCTCATGAGTGAACACAGGGCAACCTACCGCGTACGGAAAGCCGCCTGGTTCCCCTGGCGCATGCATGTCAACAGAGGGCCCAGCGCGCTGGTCTGATTGACGCCGCGCTTCTCTCCGACACTCGATGCGAGTACGAGCGTCTTCTTGTTGTCGTTCTTGAAGAACTTGGCGATGATCGCAGCGAGCTCGCGGATCTAACGACGCGGTGGAGTCGCTGTCGAGGTGGACCCGGCGAGTCGGCGATCTTGGCCTTCGGAGTGGAGAGTGCACAGTAGTTGCACCCCCACCAGTCTTGTCGTATCTGGCTCGTGCCTGGCTGGCCGGCCGCAGCTGAGACGTGCTCGGCTGCCGTGGAGCGTCGCCGTTGGCGAAGCCGATGAGACTCTGGATAGTGGCCCTCCAGTCGTCAATCTTGTCCGCCACTGGAGGGTAGTCTAGGAGCAGTTGAGCTCACGCCAAAGCTTCTGCTGCGGTGGCGGGCGGTGGTGGCGAACGGTGCGAGGAGCGGGATATGCTCGGACTTCTAACTACGTTAGAAGGAGCAATATCTCGCCCAGGCGACCGTGTCTCGCTCGCGCCAGCAGGTTGACGTGCATGGTGGTCCTGGGCGCTCCGAGATCCGCCAGCTCGATCTTGATCTAGCGAACGCATGGTACCGTGAGTACCATGACACTGCCGGTCCCGCGCCTCCTGAGATGGGCGCGGTGCATGCACGGACGCTGAGGTCTTGGAGTGCGCCCGGTCATTGTGGGAGCCGGCCACGCCGCCGGTGGGCAGCGCAGCCTTGTCCTGGGACCTGGCAGCACCGTGAGTCCCCTCGTCGACGCGTGTTCTTCCGCCGGTGCCTGCCCCACCAACCGTTCGCTCCGGCGGTGGCTGGCTCGGCGCGGACGGAGCAGCTGCCTCCGAAACTTTCTTCTTCGGCGGCATATTGATGAAGATGATGAAGATCTGGCTCGCAAGAACGCCGGATCTGGTTCACACGACTTCGACGCCCCCTACCTGGCGCGCCGGAGATGCCGGGGTTGCTGATCCACGGGCACCTATGGGACCGGCGGACCGGGTCCCTTTTTGGTTTGGCGGGGGCGGAGGTCGCGCAAAGAGCAGATCGAGGCGAAGCACGCTGGCGATTTACCCAGGTTCGGGCCGCACGGATGCGTAAAACCCTACTCCTGCTTTGTGGTGTTGTATTGATTTCTAGCTCGGGAGCGCGGAGTGCTACAGTGCACACCAGCAGCTAGCAAGACCGAGCGTGAGTGTTCGAAGTGGCTAACCCCCTTCCTCGTTGCACTCGGGCCTCCTTTTATATGCTCAAGGGGTTACCGACATAGCAACGGGGGTAAAGGGCAAAAATGGAAAGGTGCTTGTGGTAGGTACAGCTACCTGCTAAAGTGTTATCATACCTAACCCTGGCGGCAGGGGACAAGGGCATTAATTGCCCGTCTGTGTCGCCTAGACAGTACCGAAAGGGACCGCTAGGGACGCCACCGTTTGCCACGGTGGTTATCTTGTCAGCGCCTGCTTGCCACCTCGCACCCCTAGCTGCACGGCCCCCTGCCACGTGTGCTCCGGAGGGCCCTAAAGTGACACGTTGGCAGGTGTGCTGGAGCGCGGGCACGAAGTGGGGGTTTCCCGCGGCAAGCTCCTTGCCGCGGTCGTCGTCTTGTCATATTCGGGAGCTTGTCGCTCACCGGGTCTTGCCGGAACGCGTGGTGCGCTGCGGCAAGTTCCTTGGAATGCCTTGAGTGGCCTTCCCGGCAAGCTCCTCTTGCCGGGGTCTTGTTTCCTTCCCGGCTAGCTTCTCTTGCCGGGGCCTTGGTTTGAGTACTTTGTTCTTGAATGGTCTTCAGAGTAGCCGCGGAGGGTCTTGGCAGCCACTCGGCAAGCCTTGCCGCGGGATGCTGCGACTGCCCGTGCACAAGTTCGGGATACTAGGGTACCCCTACTCTAGTACACCGACACTCGTGCCAAATACACGGCACCCCCGACAAGCCAGCCAACCACACCAACATGGATTGTTGGGTGTTCAAGCAGGCCGACAAGTTAAATGCCGAAAACAAAGATAAGGGGTCACATAGCGATGACGAGGAGGAGCCCCGGCAGCCGAACACCGGAGGACAGAAGAGGTTCCCCCCACAAGTGCGGACGGTGAACATGATATACGCAACCCACATCCCCAAGAGGGAGCGGAAGCGTGCGCTCAGGGACGTATATGCGTTGGAGCCAGTCGCCCCAAAGTTCAACCCATGGTCCTCCTGTCCGATCACCTTCGATCGCAGGGACCACCCCACTAGTATCCATCATGGCGGATTCGTCGCACTAGTCCTAGACCCAATCATTGACGGATTTCACCTTACTCGAGTCCTAATGGACGGCGCCAGCAGCCTGAACCTGCTTTATCAGGACACAATGCGCAACATGGGTATAGACCCCTCAAGGATCAAACCCACAAAAACGACCTTTAAAGGTGTCATACCAGGTGTAGAGGCCCATTGCACAGGCTCAGTCACACTGGAAGTGGTCTTCGGATCCCCGAATAACTTCCAAAGCAAAGAGTTAATCTTTGACATAGTCCCATTCCGCAGTGGCTACCATGCACTGCTCGGGCGAACCACATTCGCGAGATTCAATGCGGTACCGCATTATGCATATCTCAAGCTCAAGATGCCAGGACCTCGGGGGGTCATAACGGTCAATGGAAGCACAGAGCGCTCTCTCCGCACGGAGGAGCACACTGCGGCCCTCGCAGGAGAAGCGCAAAGCAGCCTCTTAAGGCAATCCACTAGTTCGGCAATTAAGGACCCGAACACCTTCAAGCGCGCCCAGAGTAATCGGCAACTGGACCGCCTGGCACGTTTCGAGCTCGCATAGCAATTCGGCCCCCACCCCGGTCCCAGCCAAACGGCGAAAGCCGTGCCACGCGTACATAATTACACATTAAAAATACCATGGGCACAGGTGGGGAGGGGGGCACGACTGCGGCACGCTCCAAGTCGCGGCTTAAACCGCACTAGGGGATTCCCACTTTGTTATTTTTCTCTTTCAGGATTTTAATCTATGGAAACCCTGTCTGGCAACATGATTGCCAAACACATGATGCAGCAACCAAGGAGGCAGAAAGCTACGTCACACCACGGAACTCCCAGGTGGATTACGATAACAAGTGAAATATTTGCTTTAATACTATTCCTCAGCTCGCCCTTGGAAGGGACATGTCAAACAATCCTACTTTTTGCTTATCGCACTACTTGTATCATTCTGCTTTAACGCACCTTTTTGAATCAACAATGCATAGCATTAAGACTATTATTGCATTCTTCCTTTATATATATATATATGTTCATTCACGACATCTAGCACTCGTACACTCTGGTACGGCCAATATGCTAGGGGCTTAAGCATAGCCCATAACACGGCGTGAGAAGTCCGAACACTTTTGACAGTGCGGCACCCCGAACTTATAGCACTATATGCATTAGCTCCGAATCATGTCTTGGGTCAATAGTTGGGTTTGCCCAGCTCCCATGTTTTGGTACCTTACGTTCCGCTATATCGGCTAAGGTAGCACTGGGAGAACTACTACGGTTGTGCCCCGGTTCTGCTGGGCTAAGCACCCCAGTAGAGAAAGCTAAAACTGACTGTCATGATAAGGCGAGAGACTAGTCGCTGTTCGAGAGGTTTCAAGTCCCTAAAGACTTATGCCGCTTAGAGCGAGGAGTCGGCCCTATCCGGCTTAAGGCGTGTATAGCGCCTCAAATTTGGCCTTCCGAATACTAGGGGCTTCGCCGAAATTTAAAATTATAGAATTCTATGGCTAAGTGAGAGTGATAACGCATTATAGTCCGATTGTTCGTTGTGCTGAGCACCTCCCTCGAAGGACCCAAAAATGGGAACAAGAGTGCTCAGGTTTATCCCGAACACCCCAGCACTCACGGCATGGGGGCAGAAGCCGACGACTAGCCAGCTCTCAGATTTGATAAAAAACCGAACAGAAGGTAATATTTTAAATTCAAACAAGCGTTGCACAACGCATATGAACAAATTTTCATAATACAGGATTACATGAGCAAGTCTACTCAAATATTACATCTTTTGTACACTCGTCCGCTACAAGATGGGCACCCTTCAGGACACCCTCATAGTACATCTCGGCGTGGCGATGCTCCTTGCCCTGCGGCGGCCCTTCCTTCACCAGCTTCACGGCGTCCATCTTGGCCCATTGCACCTTGACACGGGCGAAAGCCCGGCGTGCACCTTCGATGCAGACGGACCGCTTAATGACTTCCAGCCGTGGGCAGGCATCCACAAGCCGCCTCACCAGGCCGAAGTAGCTGTTGGGAAGGGCGTCGCCAGGCCACATTCGGACTATAAAGCCCTTCATGGCCTGCTCGGCCGCCTTGTGCAGCTTGACCAGTTGCTTCAGCTGGTCGCTCAGAGGCATAGGGTGTTTGGTCCTAGTATATTGAGACCAAAACAGCTTCTCCATTGAGCATCCCTCCTCGGCCTGGTAAAACTGTGCGGCATCTGACACGTTGCGGGGCAAATCTGCGAATGCTCCTGGAGAGCTCCGGATTCGGGTAAGTAACAAGTAATTTACTTTCACATGCTTGCTTTGCATATAGAATGCCTTACCCACCACTATCTTTTTCATCGCATCAATCTCCTGGAGGGCCTTTTGGGCTTCGGACTTGGCACTCTTTGCACTCTCAAGGGCCGCGGCAAGCTCGGACTCTCGCGTCTTCAAGTCAAGCTCCAACGCCTCGTGCTTCGTCACGAGAGCGTGGAGCTCTTGCTGCACCTCGCCACCCGTGCCTCTTGTTTTCCCCGCTCGGTGCGCTCCTGGGCCGCTTTGTTTTCGGCCTCGGATAGCGCTTGCTTCAGGGTTGCCACTTCGGTCGTGGCCCCTGGCAAATTAAAGATGATCCTGTCATTTTGCAATCGCATCCTTTTTGTATATATACACATCTATAGACTAGGTATTACTTACCTTTGTTCTCCTCGGGCTGCCTCTTGGCAAGGCTGAGCTCTTTCTTGGACCCTTGGAGGTCCTGCTTCAGTACGGCGACCTCCGCAGTCAGTGAGGCAGAGGTCAGCAGCGAAGCCTGCATACGCATATAGACATACTTATATTAGACTCCTGTGATATTGTTTGATCCTCTATTCGGCTTTTCTTTGTGAACACCAAACAAAGCATCAGGGGCTACTGTCTATGCGGTAATAGTTTTCCTATATTTTAAATACTTACCTCAAAGCCTGTTAGAAGGCTGACACAGGCTTCAGTCAGTCCGCTCTTGGCGGATTGAACCTTCTGGATCACCGCACTCATAATAGTGCAGTGCTCCTCGTCGATGGAAGCACTGCGAAGCGCTCCCAGCAGATTGTCCGGTGCCTCTGGATGGACAGAGGTCACCGGCACGGGCGTCTTGCCCCTTTTGGAAGGAGGCCGCCTGCCCGAGTCCGGAACCACTGGAGGTTCCGGCGCGGTGTTCGGCTGAGGGCCGAACTCGGAGCCCTCGGGAGCCTTGCTCCCTCTGCTCCCGGAGTCCAGAAGGTCGCCTTGAGGCGCCTCCGGGACTGTCTCCCCACGACCTGGTGCCTCTTGAGACAATACCTCGGCGTTGTCCGTAGGGCAAGGGGAGGTGGCGGTCGGAAGTGGATCGCTATCCATATCCGACGAGTCCAGGGAGCCGTCCGACGAGGATACATCGATACGGGCTCGGGGCGGTCTGCATAATCATAATTCAGCGTTAGGAGAAGCAGTGCGACAAAGGTATGCTATGAGTCACTCTGGTATGCGAATACTTACAACTTCGCCAGGGGCTTGGCCTTGAGCAGCCACTCGTCTTCACCTTCGGCGGCGGTGGTGGAGTAGTCCGGGAGGAGGGTCCTCCCCTTCTTGGACCCTTCGCCCCCCCCCCCCCCCCCCCCCCCCCGGTCGGGGCAGCCTTCCTTTTCTTGTCTCCCCCGACTAAAGGGGGAGCATCTTCATCTTCCTCCTCGTCTTCGGGGGAGGAGTGCGTCGCGGAGTTATCGGACGATGAGTCCGATACCACCTAGCGCCGGGAACTCTTTCGGGTTCCCTTGGCCTTCTTGGTCTTCTCCGGCACCTTATAAGGAGCCGGAGTCAGCATCTCCGTCAGGAGAGCATCCGCAGTGTCTTCGGGCAGAGGGGCCGGACAGTCGATCTTCTCCAATGCCCCCACCCAGTCCTGTCAAAGGCATGGGAGCTTAGACCCCGCGCGTGGTTAAGCTATGGGAAGTAAAAATCCTATAAGATGTACAAAACTTACTGGATTCGCAGGGCGCTTCGCACTTAGCCCGCGGTCCTCGGTGAGAGAGGGAGGGACCTCGGCACCCTTGAACAGCACCCTCCAGACGTCCTTGTGCGTCGTGTCGAAGAGCTCGCTCAGAGTCTGGTGCTGGGCCGGGTCGAACTCCCACAAGTTGAAATCCCGTTGTTGACACGGGAGGATCCGGCAGAAGAGCATGACCTAGACTATGTTGACAAGCTTGAGCTTCTTGCTTGCCATATTCCAGATACATTTCTGGAGTCCGTCCAGCTCCATCGATGAACCCCAGGATAGGCCCTTCTCTTTCCAGGAGGTGAGCCGCGTGGGGATTCCAGATCGAAACTCGGGGGCAGCCACCCAGTTGGTGTCGCGCGGCTCGGTGATGTAGAACCACGCCAATTGCCATCCCTTTATGGTCTCCACGAAGGAGCCTTCAAGCCATATAACATTGGGCATCTTGCCCACCATGGCTCCGCCGCATTCTGCTTGTTGGCATCCCACCTCCTTCGGCTTGATATTGAAGGTCTTCAGCCACAGGTCGAAGTGGGGCCGGATGCGGAGGAAAGCCTCACACACAACGATGAATGCCGAAATGTTGAGGATGAAGTTTGGGGCTAGATCATGAAAGTCCAGCCCGTAGTAGTACATAAGACCATGGACGAATGGATGGAGGGGAAACCCCAGTCCGCGGAGGAAGTGGTGGAGGAAGACTACCCTCTCGTGAGGTTCCGGGGTGGGGATGATCTGCCCCGCAGCGGGCAGCCGATGCGCGATATTCACGGATAAGTATCCGGCTCCGCGCAACTTTTTGATGTGTCCCTCCGTGATGGAGGAAGCCATCCACTTGCCTCCCGCTCCGGACATGTTTGGAGAAGGTTGAGGAGAAGGATGTGGACTTGGGCGTTGGAGCTCGAGTGCACAAGGACAGATGAGCAAGGAGTAAGAAGGCGTGGGTAGAAAAAGGTTAAACCTTATCCCTTTATAAGGGCGGCCGAAACTATGTGCCCCCACTAGCCTGGTAAAACTCGCTTATCCCCCAAGCACCGTAATTGATGGCATGGTTGGGTTACCCACACCCGTATTGATGAGAATCCCGTAATAAGGGGGACACGATCTCTGCTTTGACAAGACATGTCAAGAAACTGCCTTGCTTTATGTGCAGGGCTAGTTAAAGGAAACGGTTCGAATAATCGTCGGGCCATGGCATAATGTCATGTTGCCAAAATGTGTCAGCAGATTAGATTTGTGGAAATATTATTCTCTCTATGGTGGTATGTGGAACTTATTTTGCAGGGTCGGACACTATCCTTTTATCCAAACTCTTCTATGGTGTATCCAGAGGAGGAACCCGCCTTGCAATGTCGAAGACAACACTGCGCGCCGGACTCATCGTCATTGAAGCCTGGTTCGGGGGCTACTGAGGGAGTCCTAGATTAGGGGGTCTCCGGACAGCCGGACTATATCCTTTGGCCGGACTATTGGACTATGAAGATACAAGATTGAAGACTTCGTCTCGTGTCCGGATGGGACTCTACTTGGCGTGGAAGGCAAGCTAGACAATACGGATATGTATATTTCCTCCTTTGTAACCGACCTTGTGTAACCCTAGCCCCCTCCGGTGTCTATATAAACCGGAGGGTTTTAGTCTGTAGGACAACATACAATCATACCATAGGTTAGCTTCTAGGGTTTAGCCTCTCTGATCTCGTGGTAGATCAACTCTTGTAATACTCATATCATCAAGAATAAATCAAGCAGGACGTAGGGTTTTACCTCCATCAAGAGGGCCCGAACCTGGGTAAAACATCGTGTCCCCCGCCTCCTGTTACCATCCGCCTTAGACGCATAGTTCGGGACCCCTACCCGAGATCCGCCGGTTTTGACACCGATAGGACCCTCGAAGCTCCACCGACGTACTTCTTCGTCCTATATATATATCCACGTACCCCCAAACGATTGGGGACGGAGCCAAAAACCTAATTCCACTGCTGAAACTTTCTGTATCCACGAGATCCCCTCTTGGGGCCTATTCCGGAGCTCCGCCGGAGGGGGCATCGATCACGGAGGGCTTCTACATCATCATCCAAGCCCCTCCGATGAAGTGTGAGTAGTTTACTTCAGACCTACGGGTCCATAGCTTGTAGCTAGATGGCTTCTTCTCCCTTTTTGGATCTCAATACAATGTTCTCCCCCTCTCTCGTGGAGATCTATTCGATGTAATCTTCTTTTTGCGGTGTGTTTTTTGAGACCGATGAATTGTGGGTTTATGATCAAGTCTATCTATGAATAATATTTGAATCTTCTCTGAATTCTTTTATGTATGATTGGTTATCTTTGCAAGTCTCTTCAAATTATCAGTTTGGTTTGGCCTACTAGATTGGTTGTTCTTGCCATGGGAGAAGTGTTTAGCTTTGGGTTGATCTTGCGGTGTCCTTTCCCAGTGACAGAAGGGGCAGCAAGGCACGTATTGTATCGTTGCCATCGAGGATAACAAGATGGTTTTTTTATCATATTGCATGGAACTATCCCTCTACATCATGTCATCTTGCTTAAGGTGTTACTCTGTTTTTAACTTAATACTCTAGATGCATGCTCGATAGCGGTCGATGAGTGGAGTAATAGTAGTAGATGCAAAATCGTTTCGGTCTACTTGTATCGGACGTGATGCCTATATACATGATCATACCTAGATATTCTCATAACTATGCTCAATTTTGTCAATTGCTCAACAGTAATTTGTTCACCCACCGTAGAATACTTATGCTCTTGAGAGAAGCCACTAGTGAAACCTATGGCCCCCGGGTCTCTTTCTCATCATATCAATCTCCATCACTTTATTATTGCTTTGCTTTTACTTTGCTTTTACTTTATTTACTTTGCATATCTATACCAAAAATACCAAAAAATATTATTTATCATCTCTATCAGATCTCACTTTCGTAAGTGACCGTGAAGGGATTGACAACCCCTAAGCGCGTTGGTTGCGTTGAGATATTGTTTTTGTGTAGGTACGAGGGACTCGAGCATAGCCTACTACTGGATTGATACCTTGGTTCTCAAAAACTGAGGGAAATACTTACGCTACTTTGCTGCATCATCCCTTCCTCTTCGGGGAAATCCAATGCAGTGCTCAAGAGGTAGCAATGGACAAGTCCTCCTGAGTTCGGGGTTAATCAAGGCTTCCGCTGAGCTCCTGAGTTGTACCTTCCTTGTCCATACTTCCTTTTGCGGCTCTCAATTTGCTGCTGCTTCCCTTCAATCATAAGAGCCTTGTCTACCAACTCCTGGTAGTTGTTGAATGTTGCCACCATCAACTGCATGCTCATCTCATCATTCAGCCCTTCCATAAACTTCTCCTACTTTGCGGCATCTGTGGCCACATCATCAGGGGCATAACGAGATAGCTTACTAAATTCATCCACGTACTACCCCACAGTACGTTTCCCTTGGCATAAGTTGCGAAACTCACGCTTCTTCATGCTCATTGCTCCAGTTGAGACATGGGCTGTGCGGAATGCTTGCTGAAACTGATCCCATGTAACAGTGGCTATAGGATAGGTGATAGTGTAATTCTCCCACCATGAGGCTACTGGTCCATCCAACTGATGTGCGGAAAATTGCACCTTCTCAGTCTGTGCATCCTGCAGTGGCTAACTCCCTTCCAATCCCACGGAGCCAATCATCTGCCACTACCGGCTCGGTGCTACTGGAAAACACCGGCGGCTGCAACCTCAGAAAACGGGCTAAGTTGTCAACTGGTGGTGGTGGTGGTGGGTTGTTGTTGTTGTTGTTGCCTTGGTTCTGAACTAACAACTGCATCAGTGTATTCTACTGCTGGATCAACTAAGTGAGCTCCAGTGGAAAGGTAAAACCGGGGTCACGTCTTGGAGGCATCTGAGGGTTTAGAGGGAAGAGAAGTAGAATAGAATGAGGTCTAGTGAGGAAAACACTACCCATATATACATTAGACAAACATACTCATATCACTCAATCAATCAATCAAGGGCATACAACTCGATCTAACTATCGTTAAAAGTGCTCAGACTATACTATATACATGGTAGACTACTACTGTTTTGGTGGTCATCTAGAAATTTTGATCAGTGGAAGATTCCATGATGTCTGCCCCAGCTTCGTCTTCAAAGTCATCATCACTACTATCTGGGTCGGAATCGGTGTCGTCGATGATGATGTAGTCTTTAGAACGAATCACCTTAGGTTCGTCGTCTTCTCCTCCTGGCGCGGGGTCTCCCATGAATACTCCTAGCTTCATTGTCAGGTCGGCATTCTTATCGACTAGTACGATGATTTCCTCCTCATAATCTTCGCGAGTAGCCTTGAGTTCTTCCTCCAGCTCCGTGATCCTTGTCATTGCCTTCTTCAAATCTATCATGCCTGCGCACATTTGATTCTCCTGGTGACGAATGTGCTGGTTTAACTCCTAGATGAAAGCTGCGATTGATCTATCCTTCCTGGTGCTGATCATCTCCCATTGCTCATCTCGGCGCCCACAAATCTGGTAGATAGTATCCTTAAGCTCCTTATGGTAAACTTCTCCAATGCGTCCCATGGTGACGTGGGCTGCCATACTCTTTCCTAGACTCCAGGTTGGTGCATCAAAGGAAAACTCTATGGGCTTAGTGACTGGTGTGAATGTCCTTCCTGGAACTTGAACTTGAATCATCTAGCGCTCCTCTTCTGGTAAAGTGGCATTGTAAGTCCCGGTGAAGCTTGGTATTCCAATGTTCAGGTACTTATTGACTTCCTTCAAGTGTCGTCCAAAAGGTGCTTCTTCATCCGGTTGTGCAAACTTGTTCCTTGCGTCCGCCATCCTATATAGTAGAAAATGGAGAGGAGTCAGAAATGAAAAGAGAGTAGTGATCTAAGGCTTTAGCTTAGTGGTCATGTCCTACACTCAGCGTGTGCTCTGATACCATCTTGTAGCGACCTGACCTCAAATGGTCAAGTCTCTGTGCTTCAGTGTCATCCCTGGATCGGTAATGCTGACACACACGATACTCGAAGGATTTATAACAGAGTAGCAATCACACACTTATTACATCGAATGTCTCCAAAAGAGAACTTATTACAATAAATATGGCTTAAGGCCATCTAATACGATAACAGCGGAAGGCTTGGAAGATAAAGTGAGTCCATTAACTCCAACGGCATAGCTAAGCTGCACGGCAACGACCTAGCGAACCTTACTCCTTGTCTGAAAAGTTTGCAACATGATATGTTGCAGCCCGGAAATGGATCAGCACATGGAATATGCTAGCAATGTAACACAGTAGAGCAATGAACAGAAATAATGCTATCACTATATGCATATTTAGCCGGTGGAGGCTATATGGTTATAATGTTTTTGTGAAAAGCCAATTTTCCCCTACAAAAAAGAAATAAGTTTTATTTTAACTATCATGGTAGTTGAAACAACATTGAGAAGGTTCCTCCAACTCAATCCCAACTAAAGTAGTTCGTTAACCCAACAAATTAATTTAGAGTGATGAGATACAATAGGAAAATCCAAGTACTAGGTACTCAAGATGTCCATAACCGGGGACACGGCTAACCATGATTAGATTGTACACTCTGCAGAGGTTTATGCACTTTCCCCCACAAGACTTGAGCTCCTCCGTTAGATTTCTCGCACTACATGATGTTTGAGAAACGGATGACTAGGACACAGTCTTTCAGAAACATTTACTCTTTACTCTGGGTGGACAGTTACACCTAGTTTCCCCCTACATCTGCTAGCCCACCACTGAAAGAGCTCACGCAACTTACTTAACTATGCCAGAGCCCATAATGGCTTGTGGCTGCACACGGAAGTTTCTAGCATGAATAATCTTAAGATCCCTTTGGTCCTAGGTGGCGAACTGTAGGATGATCACACGGGTACTCCGGGATATCCTAGGACAACACTGGATTCTCCAGGTGCCCAAACAAGCAATCCACCCAGATGTGTATTAAAATTGCCACCTTAAGTTGAACCATTAATTAACAATCTCACATCTGTCATGGATACACTCAAACCCAATCCACGTCTACGAGCATAGCATAGCAATATAAGCAACGTAGAGGTAACTCCCGAGGGTTTGATAATAAAACAGGTAATAGGTTCTACCTCATCATCTACTCCCCAAACCCACAAGTTAATCACATCCTAATCATGAAGTGTTTGAGGACTGGAACTAATGCATAAAAACTAGGTAATAAAGGGGTATGATCAAAGTGTTACTTGCCTTGCTGATGATCCGTGAAACCTAGAGACTCGTAATAGCACGCTTCGCACTCCGGGTGTTCTATCATAGACAAACAATAGCATACATAAGCAATCAAACAAAGATGCATGGGTAAAACTCAAGTAAGAAGATCTAACTAGAAATTTCAACTTAAGAACTCCGGTTTGCAAAAAGAATCAAATCAAACGGAGCAACGAAACTCAAACTGCGAAAGAAACAAGATCCGATTACTAATCTGGACTAAAGTCAAATTTTACAGTACCAAAATCTTGTTCAAGTTGGTTAAACGGAAAGAGGGCTTCGAGACGAAGATCTAGGCGCTTGAATCGCCTGATTCTGATAAACGAGCGAAAAGATAAACTAAAACGAAAATCGGATCAGAAATAACGATCGAAAATAAGTGCGAAAAGCCCGAGAAAAAGGAAAAATGGACGAACAGGCTAACGAACGAACGTTCGTTGTCTGTGACTAACGGGCGAAAACCATTCGTTAAAACGAACGTACGGACGAATGTCCTCTAAATAAACTAAACCGAGAAAACCAACGAACCGGTCAAAAAAACGTAACTAGGTTTTTTTTAAAAAAACCGACGGTTTTTACCTAAACCGAAAAAACCGAACGGCGAGATTCGAACTCCGGCGCGGCTCTGGCGGCTTCCGGCGAGTGGGCGGCGGCGGGGTGTGGCGCGGGGCAGCGGAGGGTGGCGCGGCAGCAGGCGGTGAGCGGCGGCGGCGTGTGTCAGCGGCGACGGGGCTGGCGGCGGTGGCGGCTTGGGGCTCCAAGGGGGGGCCCGGGTCCGGCTTTTAAAGGGGAGGGGAGGCGACTTGCGGGTGGGGGCGACGCCATGGCGGCGGCGGCGGCTCAGACTCCCTCGAGGAGTCCGGCTCGGAGACAACGGCGGCGCGAGGCTGGCTGGGCCAGCTGGGCCACGACCCAGTTCGGTCCGGCGGGCTTTCTCTCTCTTTTTTTAAATATATTCCACCGAAAAGAAATCCTAAAAAATAAATAAAAATCTAAAAATACCAAAACAAAATTTCACCGTCTAAATAAAATATTTAGAACAAGGTGAACATTTTCTTGGCCTAAAATGCAATTTTTGAAAAATGCATAAATTTTTCCTATGCAAATAAAATAGCAATAAAATCCGAATAAAATCAAAAAGTTGATTTTAAAATTTTTCCTCTAATATTTCGTTTATTTTGGAGAAGTCATATTATCTCCTCTCATATATTTTTATACGGAGAGCAAAATAATAAAACAACTGATCCTCGTTTCGATATTTGATAAAATTCAAATATGAAAACCATGAAATCCCCAACTCTCTCCGAGGGTCCTTGAGTTGCTTAGAATTTCGAGGATCACGAAACGAAATGCAAATAAAATATGATATGCATGAATGACCTACGTATAACATTCCAAATTGAAAATTTGGGATGTTACACTCACGTGTAACGCCACAATTATATCGGGAAGTGGAGAGGCCCGCGACGCAGTTAAAGGACTCTTGGTATTCACGATAGTTTATAAAAGGGGAGCGGCCACCGCTATCCGGATACGCCTTATCTGTCCTCATGCCACCGCTTTCCAATCTGCAGAGCTCCAGCACCCAAAACCACATTTCTTCACACACTCCTTCCCAGCCATTCCTTAGATCCAGTCATGGCCGGATCTGGTGCGGGATGCAAGTGGGAGGCCTCCTCGTCACCAATGAAGACGTGTTATCCACCGAGCTACATCTCGGGCAATGTTATCCACCGAGCTCAGGAGGAGGGCCAGGTTATCCCCACGCCCCTGCCAGGCGAGAGGGTGGTGTTCTCCCCCCACTTTGTGCAAGGACTGGGAATCCTGCTCCACCCCTTTGTACGTGGATTGATGTTCTTCTACGGGCTAGACTTTCATGATCTGGCCCCGAACTCCATTCTCCACATCTCATCCCTCATCGTCGTTTGCAAGGCCTTTCTGTGAGTCTAGCCACACTTCGGCTTATGGCTGAAAGTCTTCAACGTCAAGACGAAGATCGTCGATGGTCAACAGGAGGACTGGGGGGGGGGCGATGATCAGCAAGCTCGCCTGGGTCGAGTGACTGGAGGGCACATTCATAGATATTGTCAAAATTTGGCAGAAGGAGTGGTTCTACATTATAGAACCATGCGACACGGATTGGGCAGCGGCTCCCGCGTTTAGATCGGACCCCCAGTGAGGCTAACCTCCTAGACCAAGAAGGATCTTGACTGGGGGTCTCCCTCGGAGGTGGAGTTGCTGCAGAAGCACGTCATCAACATGAAGAAGGCTGACGCCAAGCTAACCAACGTGATCCAAGTGATGCTCTTCCGCCGTCTCCTCCCTTGCCAGCAACGGGACACCCCAATGTGGGATTACAAGCCCGAAGACCCTACCATCGTGCTCCACTTCTACGACACCACCCACGAAAACTGTAGAAGGTGTTGTTCAAGCCTCAGAAGGAGTGACCGGCCAAGGGGGAGGACATCGGCCTCGACGCCTGCACCCCCCTAGGGAGGTAATGAAGTTTCTCTTATCCTTTTGTATTCAGATATTTGTATTTCAGGAGGTTTAACCCTTGTTCCCTCGCCTCCATAGGGATGGCTTGAGAAGGCCAGGCAGATTAGCAACCCTGCCCCGCTGCCTGAAGACCCTAGGTTGGCTCATCTAGGTGATATGCTGACTGTGGCGCCGTACAAGGCGCCAGAGAAGCAAGACAAGAAGAAGAAGGACGAGGCGTGGGAGGCTAGGGAAGGCCTCTGCTCAAAGGTGCAGTCGGACACCAAGTCTGGGGACACCCATGCTCCCTCCACTCACGAGGGGGCACAACAGGAGGACGAGGAGGAGAGCGACTCCTCCCATACAAGGAAGAGGGCGGCGTCAGATGACGTCGAGCAGGAACAACCTCCCCACGCCCCGAAAAATAGTGCATGCCCAAGTTGGTCTTGCTCGACAGCTCGGATTCCGATGAAGAATCCGCAGCGTCTGAGGAGGTTCCAAAGAGGAACCCCAGGGTCAAGCCCCCCGCCGAAAGGTACGAAACCGAAGATTCCTCAGGCGCTCGTTTCATCGATCTATTACTAATAGTATATATGTATTTAATGTTAAAGCCCACCGTGTGACCTCCCCACCGGTCTATTGGGGAACGTAGCATGCAATTTTAAAAAAATCCTACGATCACGCAAGATCTATCTAAGAGATGCATAGCAACGAGAAGGTGAGAGTGTGTCCATGTACCCTTGTAGACCGAAAGCGGAAGCGTTATGTTAACACTATTGATGTAGTCGAACGTCTTCATGATCCAACCGATCCAAGTATCGAACGTACTGCACCTCCGTGTTCAGCACACGTTCAGCTCGATGACGTCCCTCGAGCTCTTGATCCAGTAGAGGGTCGAGGGAGAGTTCCGACAGCATGACGGCGTGGTGATGTGATCCGTGCAGGGCTTTGCCTAAGCACTACGACACTATGACCAGAGGAGTAAACTGTGGAGGGGGGCACCGCACACGGCTAAGAGATTTCTTGGTCTGTCTTTGGGGTGCTCCTTGCCCACGTATATAAAGGAGGGGGGAGAGAGGCTGGCGGCCAGGAGGGGCGCGCCATGGGGGGAGTCCTACTTGGACTCCTAGTCTAAGTAGGATTGCCCCCCTTTTTCTTTTCTCCACCGGAGGGAATAGGAAGGAGAGGGAAAGGGAAGGGGGCGCTGCCCCCTCCTCCTTGTCCTATTCATAATCCCTAGGAGGGGGCGGACGGCCACCCCTCGCAGGATTCCCTCTCTCTCCCTTAGGCCCATGTTGGCAACACTTCCCCGGGGGGTTCCAGTAACCCCTCGGTACTCCAGAAAAATACCCAATTACTCGGAACCATTCCGATGTCCAAATATAACCTGCCAATATATGAATATTTACCTCTCGACCATTTCGAGACTCCTCGTCATGTCCGTGATCTCATCCGGGACTTCGAACAAACTTCGGTCACCAAAACACATAACTCATAATACAAATCATCATCGAGCGTTAAGCGTGCGGACCCTACGGGTTCGAGAACTATATAGACATGACCGAGACACATCTCCGTTCAATAACCAATAGCGGAACCTGGATGCTCATATTGGTTCCTACATATTCTACGAAGATCTTTATCGGTCAAACCGCATAACAACATACGTTATTCCCTTTGTCATTGGTATGGTACTTGCCCGAGATTCGATCGTCGGTATCATCATACCTAGTTTAATCTCGTTACCGGCAAGTCTCTTTACTCGTTCCATAATGCATCATCCCGTGACTAACTCATTAGTCACATTGCTTGCAAGGCTTATAGTGATGTGCATTATCGAGAGGGCCCAGAGATACCTCTCTGATACACAGATTGACAAATCCTAATGTTGATCTATGCCAACTCAACAAACACCTTTGGAGACACCTGTAGAGCATCTTTATAACCACCCAGTTACGTTGTGACATTTGATAGCACACAAGGTGTTCCTCCGGTATTCGGGAGTTGCATAATCTCATAGTCAGAGGAATATGTATAAGTCATGAAGAAAGCAATAGCAACAAAACTAAACGATCATTATGATAAGCTAACGGATGGGTCTTGTCCATCACATCATTCTCCTAATGATGTGATCCCGTTCATCAAATGATAACACATGTCTATGGTTAGGAAACTTAACCATCTTTGATTAACGAGCTAGTCAAGTAGAGCATACTAGGGACACTTTGTTTTGTCTATGTATTCACACATGTATCAAGTTTCCGGTTAATACAATTCTAGCATGAACAATAAACATTTATCATGATATAAGGAAATGTAAATAACATCTTTTTTATTGCCTCTAGGGCATATTTCCTTCAGTCTCCCACTTGCACTAGAGTCAATAATCTAGTTCACATCGCCATGTGATTTAACACGAATAGTTCACATCGTCATGTGATTTAACACTTTATAGTTCACATCGCCATGTGACCAATACCCAAAGGATTTACTAGAGTCAATAATCTAGTTCACATCGCCATGTGATTAACACCCAAAGAGTACTAAGGTGTGATCATGTTTTGCTTGTGAGAGAAGTTTAGTCAACGGGTCTGCCACATTCAGATCTGTATGTATTTTGCAAATTTCTATGTCTACAATGCTCTACATGGAGCTACTCTAGCTAATTGCTCCCACTTTCAATATGTATCCAGATTGAGACTTAAAGTCATCCGGATCAGTGTCATAGCTTGCATCGATGTAACCCTTTACGATGAACTTTTTGTCACCTCCATAACCGAGAAACATATCCTTATTCCACTAAGGATAATTTTGACCGCTGTCCAGTGATCCACTCCTGGATCACTATTGTACCCTCTTGCCAAACTCATGGTGAGGTACACAATATGTCTGGTACACAGCATAGCATACTTTATAGAACCTATGACTGAGGCATAGGGAATGACTTTTCATTCTCTTTCTATTTTTTGTCGTGGTCAGGTTTTGACTCTTTACTCAACTTCACACCTTGTAACACAGGCAAGAACTCCTTCTTTGACTATTCCATTTTGAACTACTTCAAAATCTATCAAGGTATGTACTCATTGAAAAAACTTATCAAGCGTCTTGATCTATCTCTATAGATCTTGATGCTCAATATGTAAGCAGCTTCACCGAGGTCTTTCTTTGAAAAAACTCCTTTCAAACACTCCTTTGTGCTTTCCAGAAAATTCTACATCATTTCCGATCAACAATATGTCATTCACATATACTTATCAGAAAGGCTGTAGTGCTCCCACTCACTTTCTTGTAAATACAGGATTCTCCAAAAGTCTGTATAAAACCATATGCTTTGATCACACTATAGATGGATCGCTGGAGCTTGCGCATTTTGTTAGCACTTTTAGGATTGACAAAACCTTATTGTTGCATCATATACAACTCTTCTTTAACAAATCCATTAAGGAATGCAGTTTTGACATCCATTTGCTAGACTTCATGAAATGTGGCAATTGCTAACATGATACGGATAGACTTAAGCATCGCTACGAGTGAGAAAATCTCATAGTAGTCAACACCTTGAACTTGTTGAAAACCTTTTGCGATAAGTCAAGCTTTGTAGATAGTAACACTACCATCAGTTTCCATCTTCCTCTTGAAGATCCATTTATTCTCTATGGCTTGCCGGTCATCGGGCAAGTCAACCAAAGTCCATACTTTGTTTTCATACATGGATCCCATGTCAGATTTCATGGTCTCAAGCCATTTTGTGGAATCTGGGCTCATCATCGCTTCCTCATAGTTCGTAGGTTTGTCATGGTCTAGTAACATGACTTCCAGAACATGATTACCATACCACTCTGGCGCGGAACATACTCTGGTTGACCTACGAGGTTCGGTAGTAACTTGATCTGAAGTTTCATGATCACCATCATTAACTTCCTCGCTAACTGGTGTAGGCATCACTGGAACTGATTTCTATGATGAACTACTTTCCAACTCAAGAGAAGGTACAACTACCTCATCAAGTTCTATTTTCCTCCCACTCACTTCTTTCGATAGAAACTCCTTCTCTAGAAAGGATCCATTCTTAGCAAAAAATCTTGCCTTCGGATCTATGATAGAAGGCGTACCCAACAATTTCTTTTTGGGTATCCTATGAAGATGCATTTCTCCGATTTAGGTTCGAGCTTATCAGGCTGAAGCCTTTTCCACATAAGCATTGTAACCCCAAACTTTAAGAAACGACAGCTTAGTTTCTTGCCAAACCACAGTTCATACGATGTCGTCTCAACGGGTTTAGATGGCGCCCTATTTAACGTGAATGCAGCTGTCTCTAATGCATAACCCCAAAACGATAGTGATAAATCGGTAAGAGACATCATAAATCACACCATATCTAATAAGGTGCGGTTACGATGTTCGGATACACCATTACGTTATGGTGTTCCAGGTGGCGTGAGTTGCGAAACTATTCCATATTGTTTCAAATAAAGACCAAACTCGTAACTCAAATATTCGCCTCTGCGATCAGATCGTAGGAACTTTATTTTCTTGTTACAATGATTTTCTACTTCACTCTAAAATTCTTTGAACTTTTCAAATGTTTTAGACTTATGCTTCATTAAGTAGATATACCCATATCTGCTCAAATCATGTGTGAAGGTCAGAAAATAATGATACGCGCCGCGAGCCTCAACACTCATCGGACCACATACATTGGTATGTATTATTTCCGATAAGTCAGTGGCTCGCTCCATTGTTCCGGAGAACGGAGTCTTAGTTATCTTGCCCATGAGGCATGGTTCGCAAGCATCAAGTGATTCATAATAAAGTGATTCTAAAAGCTCACCAGAATGGAGTTTCTTCATGCGCTTTACACCAATATGACTAAACGGCAGTGCCACAAATATGTTGCACTATCATTATCAACTTTGCATCTTTGGGCATCAATATTATGAATATGTGTATCACTACGATCGAGATTCAATAAACCATTCACATTGGGTGTATGACCATAGAAGGTTTTATTCATATAAACAGAACAACAATTATTCTCTGACTTCAATGACTAACTGTATTGCAATAAACATGATCTAATCATATTAATGCTCAACGCAAACACCAAATAACATTTATTTAGGTTCAATTCTAATCCCGAAGGTAGAGGGTGTGTGCTATGGTGATCGTATCAACCTTGGAATTACTTCCAACACACATCGTCACCTCGTCCTTAACTAGTCTATGTTTATCTTGCAACTCCTACTTCAAGTTACTACTCTTAGCAACTGAACCAGTATCAAATACCGATGGGTTGCTATAAACACTAGTAAACTACACATCAATAATATGTATATCAAATATACCTTTGTTCACTTTGCCATCCTTCTTATTCGCCAAGTATCTACGGCAGTTCCACTTCCAGCGACCATTTATTTTGCAGTAGAAGCACTCAGTTTCAGGCCTGGGTCTGGCTTTGGGCTTCTTCATGGGAGTGGCAACTTTCTTGCCATTCTTTTGAAGTTTTCCCTTTCTTTCCCTTGCCCTTTTATTGAAACTAGTGGTCTTGTTAACCATCAACACTTGATGCTTTTTCTTGATTTCTACCTTCGCTGATTTCAGCAAAGAGCTTGGGAATCGTTTTCGTCATCCCTCACATATTATAGTTCATCACGAAGTTCTAGTAACTTGGTGATAGTGACTAGAGAACTCTGTAAATCACCATCTTATCTGGAAGATTAACTCCCACTTGATTCAAGCGATTGTAGTACCCAGACATTCTGAGCATATGCTCACTAGCTGAGCTATTCTCCTCCATCTTGTAGGCAAAGTACTTTGTCAGAGGTCTCATACCTCTTAACACGGGCATGAGTCTAAAATAACAATTTCAACTCTTGGAACATCTCATATGTTCCGTGTCGTTCAAAACAGCCATAAAGCATGGTGCACTAAACTATCAAGTTGTAGCGCCCCGGTCGTTAAGCTACAGTAACCACACACCCTACTGGTGCCATGTCATCACTGTTAATTTTCTAATCTCACTTTGATCCAAACCGAATTCAAATTCAAATTCCAAAAACAAGTCAAATTATTATTTCTTCAAACTAACGAGGAAAAATGTTCAATGGGTTGGAAATTTTCCCTAACTATTTTTCATGTAGGTGCCAACCTCTTTTGAATATTTAAAGTGGCCCTAACCTATTTTAAAACTAAACATCAGTATTTATTTGAACCATTTAAAATTAAACATATAGTTAAACTATTCAAAATAATTTGGAACTTTGTGTGCTGCTTCAAAACCTTGCCTAGTATTTATGTGCTAGGTGGCACATTTAACTATACTCTTTTATTAGATCAGCAAATTACAAAATTGTAAAAGAACACAAAATATAAAAATAAATATAAAAAGGGAAAAGGCCTATTTACTACTGTGCACTTGTAGCCCATTGCTACAGTGCACAGCCCAGCTCACCAATCAACCATCTCCTTCCTCTTTGTACAAAAAGCCATGGCGTGGAGGCCATCCACAACCACCACGGCTCGATGACCGCCACACATGAGATAGTGCCACCCCTCGGCCTATAAGTGCGTCCCCCGGAAACCCTAGATCGAGCTCTTTCATTCCCCCCTTGTTCCCCCTTCGCCCCCTTCCTCTGCTGCTCGAGTTTGAGCTCGAAAGAAACCGCGATCACCGCTGCCACACCGTCGTTGTCGCGGCCACCGACATCTTCGACGTTCGGGAGCACATCCAGGAGGTCCACCGTGGCCGGATTCGTCCGTCGGGCGACCCTCGAGCCGACGTCGTCTTCATCTTCTTCGTCTGGTCGTCACAACCTCGCCGTCGTTGCGTTTGCTTCGGCGCCTCCCTGACCTCCCCGACCTCACCACCGAACTCATTGTGAGCCCCTCCTCTGGATCCCCCCTTTTTCCGTCTCGTTCCATCACCATTTAGTCGTCGACCTCGAGCTTCAGCCGCCATGGCTGGACCGTCGGAGCTTTGCTCCGCGCACGCCCTAGTCGCGCTCCCCTATGTCCTCTGGCCGTCTCGTGCTCGCCCAGGCCGTGCTTTAGCGCGCCAGTGCTCGTCCGGGCCGAGCCCTTTCTTGCCCGCTCGCCTGCATGTACTGCTGCTGTCTCTGTCGCTGCTGCCTGTAGCCTCGTCTGCCTACGCGCCGCCCCGTCCCCTCCACCCCTCACAGCGCGCCCACACGCGCGTGTCCACGCTCGCTGCGCCCCGCTCGGTCGCCCCGCGTTGCTGGTCTTGACCGCTGGCGCCTTGCCGTGTCCGTCCGCGTCCGCCTGCTGCAGACTGCATGCGCCCGCTGCTCCTAGCCGTGGCCTGGCCATACCCTGCTCGCGCTCAGCCGGGCCAAAGCGCGTGCTCGGCAGCCCCCTACCCGTGTCCCTGCTCCTCGCTGCTGCGTGCTGCCGCTGCTAGCGCTGCTCTGCCTGCACTACGCGCTACAGTAAACTGAAGGTTACTGAAGGTTACTATAGCGCTTGCTACGTTTTGCCACTTCAACCTGACTAGCCCACTGGACAGCCCCTGAACAGCCACTAAGCCAAAGTTAATATCAGTAAAAATTATATGGACAGACAGTACACTTGACAAACTCCATTTTATTCCATTGGAACAAATCCATTTGAGGCACTGATACGTCCATTTTGCATCATGCTTTTACATCGATATTTATTGCATTATGGGCTGTTATTACACATTATGTCACAATACTTATGCCTATTCTCTCTTATTTTACAAGGTTTACATAAAGAGGGAGAATGCCGACAGCTGGGATTCTGGGCTAGAAAAGGAGCAAATATTAGAGACCTATTCTGCACAGCTCCAAAAGTCCCGAAACTTCACGGAAGTCATTTTCAGAATATATAAAAAATACTGAGCGCAAGAAGTTCACCAGGGGGCCACACCCTGCCCACGAGGGCGGGGGGCGCGCCCTACCCCCCTGGGCGCGCCCCCTACCTCATGGGCCCCCTGGTGACCCTCCGATGGCCATCTTCTGCTATATGGAGTCTTTCGATGAGGAAAAAATCACAAGCCATCTTTCCGGACGAGACTCCGCCGCCACGAGGCGGAACCTTGGCGGAACCAATGTAGGGCTCTGGCGGAGCTGTTCTGCCGGGGAAACTTCCCTCCGGGAGGCGGAAATCATCGCCATCGTCATCACCAACGCTCCTCTCATCAGGAGAGGGCAATCTCCATCAACATCTTCACCAGCACCATCTCCTCTCAAAACCCTAGTTCATCTCTCGTATCCAATTCTTGTTTCCAAGTCAGGGATTGGTACCTGTGGGTTGCTAGTAGCGTTAGTTACTCCTCGTAGTTGATGCTAGTTGGTTTATTTGGTGGAAGATCATATGTTCAGATCCTATATGCATATTAATACCCCTCTGATTATGATCATGAATATGCTTTGTGAGTAGTTACGTTTGTTCCTAAGGACATGGGAGAAGTCTTGCTATTAGTAGTCATGTGAATTTGGTATTCGTTAGATATTTTGATGAGATGTATGTTGTCTGTCCTCTAGTGGTGTTATGTGAACGTCGACTGCATGAGACTTCACCATTATTTGGGCCTAGAGGAAGGCATTGGGAAGTAATAAGTAGATGATGGGTTGCTAGAGTGACAGAAGCTTAAACCCTAGTTTATGCGTTGCTTCGTAAGGGGCTGATTTGGATCCATATGTTTCATGCTATGGTTAGGTTTACCTTAATACTTTTGTTGTAGTTGCGGATGCTTGCAATAGAGGTTAATCATAAGTGGGATGCTTGTCCAAGTAAGGACAGTATCCAAGCACTGGTCCACCCACATACCAAATTATCAAAGTACCGAACGCGAATCATATGAACGTGATGAAAACTAGCTTGACGATATTCCCATGTGTCCTCGGGAGCGCTTTACATCATATAAGAGTTTGTCCAGGCTTGTCCTTTGCTACAAAAGATATTGGGCCACCTTTCTGCACTTTATTTACTTTTGTTACTTGTTACTCGTTACAAATTATACTATCACAAAACTATCTGTTACCTATTATTTCAGTGCTTGCAGAGAATACCTTGGTGAAAACCGCTTATCATTTCCTTCTGCTCCTCGTTGGGTTCGACACTCTTACGTATCGAAAGGACTATGATAGATCCCCTATACTTGTGGGTCATCAAGACTCTTTTCTGGCACCGTTGCCGGGGAGTGAAGCGCCTTTGGTAGGTGGAATTTGGTAAGGAAAAATTTATATAGTTTGCTGAAATTTACTGTCACTTGTTACTATGGAAAGTAATCCTCTGAGGGGCTTGTTTGGGGTATGTTCACCCCGACCAGTAGAGAAAAGATTTTCTCCTCAACCTACTGAACCTACTGAAAATGAAAATGTCTGCTTTGAAATTCCTTCGGGTATGATAGAAAAACTGCTCACTAATCCTTTTGCAGGAGACGGAACAACGCATCCTGATGAGCACCTAATATATGTGGATGAAGTTTTTGGATTATTTAAGCTTGCAGGTGTACCCAGAGATGTCATTAAGAAGAAGGTCTTCCCTTTATCTTTGAAGGAAGATGCATTGACATGGTATAGGCTATGTGATGATACGGGGTCGTAGAACTACAAACGATTGAAATTGGAATTTCATCAGAAGTTTTATCCTATGCATCTTGTTCATCGTGATCGCAATTATATATATATATATAATTTTTGGCCTCGCTGAGGAGAAAGCATCGCTCAAGCTTGGGGGAGGCTTAAATCAATGTTATATTCATTCCCCAATCATGAGCTCTCAAGAGAAATGATTATTCAAAATTTATATGCTCGGCTTTCTGATAACAATCGCACCATCTCGATACTTCTTGTGCTGGATCTTTTATGACGAAGACTATTGAATTCAAATGGGATTTATTGGAAAGAATTAAACGCAACTCTGAAGATTGGGACCTCGACGAAGGTAAGGAGTCAGGTATGACCCCTAAATTTGATTGTGTTAAATCTTTTATGGATACCGATGTTTTCCGTAAATTTAGCACTAAATATGGACTTGACTCTGAGATAGTAGCTTCTTTCTGTGAATATTTTGCTACTCATGTTGATCTCCCTAGGGAGAAGTGGTTTAAATATCATCCTCCCATAGAATTAAAAGTAGCTACACCTATTAAAGTTGAAGAAAAGACTATCACTTATAATGATCCTATCTTTCCTACTTCTTATGTTGAGAAACCACCTTTCCCTGTTAGGATAAAGGATCATGCTAAAGCTTCAACTGTGGTTCGTAAAAGCAATATTAGAACCTATACACCTCCTGAGCAAGTTAAAGTTTAACCTAATATTGCTATTGTTAAAGATCTCTTGTCTGATAATATTGATGGGCATGTTATTTATTTCTGTGATGAAACTGCTAGAATTGCTAAACCTTGTGCTAAAGATAAACCTAGATCTTTGGTAGGCATGCCTGTTATTTCTGTTAAAATAGGAGATCATTGTTATCATGGCTTATGTGATATGGGTGCCAGTGCTAGTGCAATACCTATTGACTTATACAAAGAAATTATGCATGATATTACACCTGTTGAGTTAGAAGATATTGATGTCACAATTAAACTTGCCAATAGAGATACTATTTCACCAATGGGAATTGTTAGAGATGTTGGAGTCTTGTGTGGGAAAACTAAATATCCTGCTGATTTTCTTGTTCTTGGTTTCCCACAAGATAGCTTTTGTCTCATTATATTTGGTAGACCCTTCTTGAACACTGTTAATGCTAGGATAGACTGCAAAAAGGATGCTGTTACTATTGGTCTAGGTGATATGTCTCATGAATTTAATTTCTCTAAATTTCGTAGACAACACCGTGAAGAGGAATTTCCTAGTAAAGATGAAATTATTGGTCTTGCTTCTATTGCCGTACCTCCTAGTGATCCTTTAGAACAATATTTGCTAGACCATGAAAATGATATGTTTATGAATGAAAGAAGGGAAATAGATGAAGTATTCTTTAAACAGGAACCCATCCTGAAACACAATTTGCCTGTTGAAATCCTAGGGGATCCTCCTCCCCCCAAGGGTGATCCCGTGTTTGAGCTTAAACCGTTACCTGATACTCTTAAATATGCTTATCTTGATGAGAAAAAGATATATCCTGTTATTATTAGTGCTAACCTTTCAGAGCATGAAGAAGAGAGATTATTGAAAACTCTGAAGAAGCACCGTGCTGCTATTGGATATACTCTTGATGATCTTAAGGGCATTAGTCCCACTTTGTGTCAACCCAAAATAAATTTGGAGGAAGATGCCAAACCAGTTCATGATCATCAACGACGGCTGAATCCTAAGATGAAGGAAGTGGTAAGAAAGGAAATACTAAAGCTTCTTGAGGAAGGTATAATTTATCCCATTGCTGATAGTCAGTGGGTAAGTCCTGTCCATTGTGTCCCTAACAAGGGAGGTATTATTGTCGTTCCTAATGATAAAGATGAGTTGATCCCGCAAAGAATTATTACAAGTTATAGGATGGTAATTGATTTCCGCAAATTAAATAAAGCTACAAAAAAGGATCATTACCCCTTACCTTTTATTGATCAAATGCTAGAAAGATTATCCAAACATACTCATTTTTGCTTTCTAGATGGTTATTCTGGTTTCTCTCAAATACCTGTGTCAGCCAATGATCAATCAAAGACTACTTTTACTTGCCCTTTTGGTACTTTTCTTATAGACGTATGCCTTTTGGTTTATGTAATGCACCTGCTACCTTTCAAAGATGCATGATGGCTATATTCTCTGACTTTTGTGAAAAGATTTGTGAGGTTTTCATGGACGATTTTTCCGTCTATGGATCCTCTTTTGATGATTGCTTAAGAAACCTTGACCGAGTTTTGCAGAGATGTGAAGAAACTAATCTTGTCTTGAATTGGGAAAAGTGCCACTTTATGGTTAATGAAGGTATTGTCTTGGGGCATAAAGTTTCTGAAAGAGGCATTGAGGTTGATAAAGCCAAGGTTGATTCTATTGAAAAGATGCCATGTCCCAAGGACATCCAAGGTATAAGAAGTTTCCTTGGCCATGCCGGTTTTTATAGGAGGTTCATTAAGGACTTCTCAAAAATTTCTCGGCCTCTGACTAATTTATTACAAAAATACATACCATTTGTTTTTGATGATGATTGTGTAGAAGCATTTGAAATACTTAAGAAAGCATTGATCTCTGCACCAATTATTCAGCCACCTGATTGGAATTTACCCTTCGAAATTATGTGTGATGCTAGTGATTATGCTGTAGGTGTTGTTCTAGGGCAAAGAGTTGATAAGAAATTAAATGTTATTCAATATGCTAGTAAAACTCTAAACAATGCTCAGAGAAATTATGCTACTACTGAAAAAGAATTCTTAGCAGTTGTATTTGCTTGTGATAAGTTCAGACCTTATATTGTTGATTCTAAAGTAACTATTCACATGATCATGCTACTATCATATATCTTACGAAAAAGAAAGATGCTAAACCTAGACTTATTAGATGGGTTCTCTTGCTACAAGAATTTGATTTGCATATTATTGTTAGAAAGGGAGCTGAGAACCCCGTTGCAGACAACTTGTCTAGGTTAGAAAATGTTCTTGATGACCCACTACCTATTGATGATAGCTTTCTTGATGAACAATTAAATGTCATAAATGCTTCTCATGCTGCTCCATGGTATGCTGATTATGCTAATTATATTGTTGCTAAATTTATACCACCTAGTTTCACATACCAGCAAAAGAAAAAGTTTTTCTATGATTTGAGACATTACTTTTGGGATGACCCACATCTTTATAAAGAAGGAGTAGATGGTGTTATTAGACATTGTGTACCTGAGCATGTGCAGGAACAGATCCTACGCAAGTGTCACTCCGAGGCTTATGGAGGACACCATGCTTGAGATAGAACTACACACAAGGTATTGCAATCCGATTTTTATTGGCCTACTCTCTTCAAGGATGCCTGTAAGTTTGTCTTGTCTTGTGATGAATGTCAAAGAATTGGTAATATCAGTAGACGTCAAGAAATGCCTATGAATTATTCACTTGTTATTGAACCATTTGATGTTTGGGGCTTTGATTATATGGGACCTTTTGCTGCCTCTAATGGATATACACATATTTTAGTTGCTGTTGATTACGTTACTAAGTGGGTAGAAGCTATTCCAACTAGTAGTGCTGATCATAACACCTCTATTAAGATGCTTAAAGGAGTTATTTTTCCGAGGTTTGGAGTCCCTAGATATTTAATGACTGATGGTGGTTCACATTTTATTCATGGTGCTTTCCGTAAAATGCTTGCTAAATATGATGTTAATCATAGAATTGCATCTCCTTATCACCCACAGTCTAGTGGTCAAGTAGAATTGAGCAATAGAGAACTTAAATTAATTTTGCAAAAGACTTTTAATAGATCTAGAAAGAATTGGTCCAATAAACTTGATGATGCATTATGGGCCTATAGAACTGCATATAAAAACCCTATGGGTATGTCTCCGTATAAAATGGTTTATGGAAAATCATGTTACTTACCTCTCGAACTAGAACATAAGGCTTATTGGGCAATGAAAGAGCTCAATTATGATTTCAAACTTTCCGGTGAGAAGAGGTTATTTGACATTAGCTCACTTGATGAATGGAGAACCCAAGCCTATGAGAATGCCAAATTATTTAAAGAAAAAGTTAAAAGATGGCATGACAAAAGGATACAAAAGCATGAGTTTAATGTAGGTGATTATGTATTGCTATACAACTCTCGTTTAAGATTTTTTGCAGGAAAACTTCTCTCTAAATGGGAAGGTCCTTACGTTATCGAGGAGGTCTATCATTCCAGTGCCATAAAAATCAACAACTTCGAAGGCACAAATCCGAAGGTGGTGAACGGTCAAAGAATTAAACATGATATCTCAGGTAATCCTATAAATGTTGAAACCAATGTTATTGAAACCTTAACCCCAGAGGAATACATAAGGGACACTTTCTGGAACGTTTCAGACTCCGAAAAGGAATAGGTACGTGGTACGGTAAGTAAACCGACTCCAAAACAGTTCTAATGGCAATTTTCTTCCGTTTTGGAATATTTAGAAAAACAAAAAAATAAGAAGCAGTCCGGGAAGGACAAGAGTGCTCCACGAGGGTGGAGGGCGCCCCCTACCCCCCTGGGCGCGCCCCCTACTTCGTGGGCACCTCGTGTGCTCTCCGGACTCCGTTTTCTTGCACGTTACATATTTTGGTCAGTAAAAATTCATTATATAACCTCCCGAAGGTTTTGACCACCGTATCACACAAAAATCTCCTGTCTTTGTTTCGAGCTGTTTTTCTGACAGATCTAGGTCGTCATGTCGTCTTCAAGTGCCCCCAAGGACCAGTTCTTTGAGAAGGTCATCAACCCCTACCTCGCGGAAGTGCTGCAACACCCTCAAACCATTGAGATGCGTGAGGGGTTGTTGCACATCCGCGATGTTGAGGGGCCAAGGAAGACCGGAAGCATGGAGGCAAGGCTCGAGGCATTGGAGCAAGAAGTTTTCAAGTGTCAGGAGATGGTGGAGCGTGGACTCGATTCCAATCACATTATGATTACAGAGTTCACCAACAACCACAAGCTGGACGTCAAGGACATTGGGGAGGCCATCTTCAAGCTTCATGAGAAAATCAAGCACCACCAAGCCCAGATCTATGACCTGCAAAATCAAAACTGTGAGTATCAATATAGATTCAAGAGGATGAGTTTGGCTGCAGATTTGAGGTTTCAGGAGACTCGATCATCCTTCTATAATGGTGAGCCTATGCCTTGGAAGAAGGACGACAAGCCTACGCCATCAACAAAACCATCAACTTCTTCACCAACAAAGGAGACATAATCACATGGGTATGGGCACTCCCGTTGGCAACTGCCAAGCTTGGGGGAGTGCCCGGTATTGTATCACCATCACTTTTATCTTTACCGTTTTTCTTAGTTTGATCCTTTTGATAATATCTTGATCTAGTAGAATAAAAGCTTTTAGTATGATCTAGTTGTGAGTTTTGTTTTATGATCCTTCTATGTAATCAAGTCCGTGAGCTATATATAATAAAGATTAGTGTTGAGTCAAGGGCTTGATTATTTTTCCATGATCTTAAGTGAATAAAAGAAAAGAGAAAGAATAAAAAGGAAATAAAAGAGATCATATGGATCTTATGGAGAGTAATGAGCTCACATAGAAAAAGTATGATGAATAAAAGCTGTTGAGGGTTGACAAACATAGTTTTGGTCATCGTTGCAATTAATAGGAGGTAATAAAGAAAGAGAGGTCTTCACATATAAATACACTATCTTGGACGTCTTTTATGATTGTGAGCACTAATTAAAATATGACATGCTAAAGAGTTGACATTGGACAAGGAAGACAACGTAATGGGTTATGTTTTCTTACATCTAAGATAAATTATATTGTCATGGATCATCCAACATGATTGAGCTTGCCTTTCCCCCTCATGCTAGCCAAATTCATCGCACCAAGTAGAGATACTACTTGTGCTTCCAAACACCCTTAAACCAGTTTTGCCACGAGAGTCCACCATACCTACCTATGGATTGATTAAGATCCTCCAAGTAAGTTGTCATCGGTGCAAGCAATAAAAAATTGCTCTCTAAATATGTATGACTTATTAGTGTGGGAGAAAATAAGCTTTATACGATCGTGTGATATGGAAGAAATAAAAGCGACGGACTACATAATAAAGGTCCATATAACAAGTGGCAATATAAAGTGACGTTCTTTCACATTAAGATTTTGTGCATCCGACCATAAAAGCGCATGACAACCTTTGCTTCCCTCTGCGAAGGGCCTATCTTTTACTTTTATCTCCTGCCTTACATAAGAGTCATGGTGATCTTCACCCTTCCTTTTTAAATTTTATCTTTTGGCAAGCACAACATGTTGGAAAGATCCTGGTATATATGGCTAATTGGATGTGAGTTTTCATGAACTATTATTGTTGACATTACCCTTGAGGTAAAACGTTGGGAGGCAAAACTATAAGCCCCTATCTTTCTCTGTGTCCGACTAAAACTCCATACCCATAAGTATTGCGTGAGTGTTAGCAATTGTGAAAGACTATATGATAGTTGAGTATGTGGACTTGCTGAAAAGCTCTTATATTGACTCTATCCTATGTTATGATAAATTGCAATTGCTCCAATGACTGAGATTATAGTTTGTTAGTTTTCAATGAAGTTTATGATTCATACTTGAAATTGTGATTGAATTATTACTCTAGAATAAGAAATCATATGACAAGAATTATATAAGTTGCTGTTCTAAGAATGATCATGATGCCCTCATGTCCGTATTTTATTTTTATCGACACCTCTATCTCTGAACATGTGGACATATTTTTCGATTTCGGCTTTCGCTTGAGGACAAGCGAGGTCTAAGCTTGGGGGAGTTGATACATCCATTTTGCATCATTCTTTTATATCGATATTTACTGCATTATGGGCTGTTATTACACATTATGTCACAATACTTATGCCTATTCTCTCTTATTTTACAAGGTTTACATAAAGAGGGAGAATGCCAGCAGCTGGGATTCTGCGCTGGAAAAGGAGCAAATATTGGAGACCTATTCTGCACAGCTCCAAAAGTCCTGAAACTTCACGGAAGTCATTTTCAGAATATATAAAAAATACTGAGCGCAAGAAGTTCACCAGGGGGCCACACCTTCATTATGATCTCCTCTATCCAGTAAAACAACTTAAACATGTTTTTGAAAGTTCAAAATTTGAATTAGATCAGATTTGAATTCAAACTTCGTTTGATCATAACTTGAGTTTCGTAACTCCGTTTGAGTTGATTCTTTTTGCAAATTGAAGCTCTTGACCTAAACTTTCTGATAAGGCCAAATTCACATAATTTTGGTACTGTTAGAAATTGTTTTATGTTGCAAGAGCTATTTGCTTGGTTTTGATGTTTTCGAATCGTCTTCTTCGTTCTTTCTGATCTTTTGAGTGATTGCTTATGTGTGGTTACTATTGCTTGCTTACGATAGATTGACCGGAGTGTGACGAGTAGAGCTATCAAGATTTTTCAGTGCGAATCATCTTCATCAACATTGCAGGCAAGTTCACACTTTGATTATATCCCTTTCGTACCCAGTTTTTATGCATTAGTTTCAACCCTCAAACATTGCATGAGTAGGATTGATAACATGTGGGTATTGGGAAGTAGTTACTGAGGTAGGAACCTATTGCCCCGTTACTATCAAACCCTTGGGAGTTACTTCTACGCGTTGCTTATATTGCTATGCTATGCTCGTAGACGTGGTTTGGGTATGAGTGAAATCCATGACAGATGTGAGATTGTTATTTAATGGTTCAACTTAAGGTGGCAACTTAAATACACATCTGGGTGGATTGCTAGGGGCACCCTGGGGATATACCAGTGGACTTGCCCGGACACCTGGGGATATACCAGTGTTGTCCTAGGAGATCCCGGGGATATACCGTGTGATCATCCTACAGTCCGCCACCCAGGCTCAAAGGGATCATAAGACTATTCATACTAGAAACTTCCGTGTGCAGCCACAAGCTATTATGGGCTCTAGCATAGTTTATTAAGTCGTGTGAACTCTTACAGTGGTAGACTAGCAGATGTAGGGGTTGTAGGTGGTACGGTCTACCCATCGTTAGGTGCAAACACTTCTGAAAGACTATGTCTCGGTCATCCGTTTCTCAAACACCTTGTAGTGCGAGAAATCCAATGGAGGAGATCGAGTCTTGTGGGGAAAAGTTCGCAAACCTCTGCAGAGTGTATAAACTAATCATGATTAGCCGTGTCCCCGGTTATGGACATCTTGAGTATCTAGTTCTTGGATTATCCTGTTGATCTCATCAGGTTACTTGAATAATTGGTTGGGTTTTAATGATGATGCTTAATTGGGATTGAGAATGCTGTCAACCATTCTCAATGTTTAACAACCACCATGATAGTTAAATAAATTTTATTCCTTTGTAGTAGGGAAAAATTGGCTTTTCGCAAAAACCTTATAACCGTAGAGCTTTTCCACCAGCCATATATGCATGTAGTGATAGCCATTATTCATCATTCTCTATGGTGTGAATTTGCCAGTACATTCAATGTACTGACCCTCTGTGGCTGCAACGTCTCATGTTGCAGGATTACCTTACGACGAGTAAGTGATACGTTAGGGTTACGATTTCTACACTCAACTTTGCAGTTGGTGTTGATGGGAATCCACAATCTTGTTACTTCCGCTATTTTGGATTGAGGTAATAGTATTTTACATTACTTATACATGTGATTTACCTTTGTTATAAATCCTCGAGTACTGTGTGTGTCAGCATACCGATCCAGGGATGACACTTAAGCACAGAGACTTGATCCATTCGGGTCGGGTCGCTACAAGATGGTATCAGAGCACATGTTGACTGTAGGACGTGACCCCTAGAAACTGGCAAGCCCATAGGAAAGATTTTTCTCTATAACTTTCCCTTTCAAAAAGATCTTTTACCTCTCTTCTCTTCTGAGCTTATTCAAAAATTCCCTTTAGTGAGACCATACCCCTTTCCCCTTTTGACCACACGAAGATTCTGTTGATGAGACCACTGCAAGAAGTACAAGATATCGGACAACTGAGACCACTTCGGAATGAAGAAGATTTTACCGTGTATTATAATAATGGAAACTACAATGGCTGAGGACTCTGAAGACTAGGAGAATTTGAAGGCTCTGTAGAATTTCCAGATTTGTATGACCTAGGAAAGCTACCCTTATGGAACTTGGCAGACTATTGAAGTTTTCAATACCTGAGATCAAGGTGTATCGGAGAAAGACCGGAACGTGGAGCAAAAAAAACTCAAAGTTTTGTCAAGGAAAACCCTAAGGCAGGAGATATCAACTATGGAGAGATAGCTCATGGAAATGACAAGAGCAGAAACCCAGCTATCCATGATGTTATGGCCCGCTTATGCTATTGTCACCGTGATGAGTTAAGCATGCATATGCATGGAAGGATTGGATGGTAGAAGGCTGATGGAGCATCTATTAGCAAGAGGTGAAGTTTTAACCTTAGCCGGTGTATCACCAGGATCTGGAGAATTACATCAAGAAGTTTAAGATGGACTGCAGGAAGCTATATTTTGACAAGGAAGCGTTTCGTGAAGAACTCAGGACCCAAAAGTTGAAAGTAGCCAAGCTAGAGGATCTACAACCTCGAGATACCGGAGATTTGTCAAGAACTGAAGGACAGTATGACCATGGCTCATGCCAAGGATGTTGAAACCTAGAAGTTTGGAATGCAACTCCAGAATATTCAAGGATGTCACGAGAGAATTTGCTACAACAGATATGAGCTGGCAAAAGAACTTGAGAAAGACAAGCATGATCGGAAGAAGCCATTGGAGACATGAACAAGGCTTGAAGAGATTGGAGACGTTGAAGATTTATTAACCTTTAGAAGACCAAACCCCTGTTATATACCTACGTTAGATGCGATGTTTGTGAGCGATCATTTGTTTGATGTTTTTCCCGACAGCCACAAATAAAATCTGTGTTTTCAAAACTTTTGTTTGTATTGTGTGTATCCCTCTCTATCTCTCTTATCTCACCCCAAACCCATGGACCCAATAGAGGATGAATGTAGATGAGCTTATATTTTCTAAACTGATGAGTCAATTGGAGACGGACCGATGGATTCAGAACATGGAAGATCACATGGAGAATAACCCTGTAGCCGGAAAGGATATGCCCCAGCATGCTCTTCAATGCTTTGAAAGAGGTGCTGCTACTTGGTGGAGGATGTACCAAACCATGAATGGATGGCAAGGAGTAACCACTTGGAAAGAATTTAAGTTGACTTTGCCAAAGTCTCGGGTTGTGTCCCAGAAGTGAAGCCTTATGGAGAGGATATGAAGAAACCTTGTGCATGCAAGCTTTGTGGATAAATAGGACACAACCATAAAGAACACAAGGATGAATGCCCAAATTGTGAAGGAAGTCACCCAGTTGAAGAATGCCCAATTAGGCAGATTACTTGTTTCTTGTGTGAAGGGACTACCCACTATCCTGCTCAGTGTCACATTTACCCCATGGTACAATGAACCATCCAGCAGAAGAAAGAAGTAATGAAAGGAGCCCTCATAGAAATTTTAGAAGAACCCGTGATGAAAGAAGATGTGGAGGACACACCTAAAGAAGACCCGAGTAAACCCTTCACTAAGTCTTGCTATTCATGTGGAGAAGAAGGACACATCTCCTAAAATTGTTTGAATGGAGATCTAGTAGAATTCCCGACAGAGGAAGTAGAGTATGACCCACAGGAAATAGAAGCCATGATTGGCATGGTAAGGTCCAGGAAGAGAAGCAGATGGGATTCCAGGAAGCACCTGAGTCATATCACCTGTTACAGGTGCAAGGAGTCAGGGCACTATCTCAACAGTTGCCCAAAAAGGAAACCTCGATACTTGCCAGAAGTAATATGTTTTAGTTGTAATGGAGCAGGGCACTTTGCCAGAGAATGCCCCAAGGAGAAGGAAACTTGTGCTAGATAGTTGAGTTTGCAGCAAAAGAAATGGAGTAGTAGAAGTGAGTACATTTTCTTTTATATTAAGGTGTTGAGTTGAGACATGTAATGGAAAAGCGAGAGATTGTAATCACTTGAGAATGAATAAAGTTACCATCGTTGGTACTAATATGGATTTTATGAGTTGTTACTCTATGAAGAAGAATTTTGGCCATTCTGAGGATATGAGAATATGGTCTATGGAAGATTGGTGCATTTTAAGGGTGGTAGTACCCTGTAATGGATTTCGGACAAAATAAATACGAGTTTTGTCTCGACATGTGTGATGCCCCAAGAGTATGAGGGATGAAGTTGGATACCGTTAGTTGTTTGGACCAAATGTGATCAAGGAGTCAGAAGAGAATGTTAAGTTGATTCGAGATAGACTGAAGATAGCTCAGTCCAGGCAGAAGAGTTATGCAGACTTAAAAACGCAAGGAGGTAGTCTATGAAATTGCAGATAGAGCATGTCTTCATGTGTTCCCTCTGCGAGGAGTTAAACAAATTGGAGTTAAGGGAAAATTAGCCTCGAGATTTGTAGGACATACCGAGTTTTGGAGCGTATGGGAGAAGTGGCCAACTAGTTGGAGTCACCCGAAGGACTGTCAGGAGTTCATGATGTGTTTCACGTTTCCCAGTTGAAGAAGTGCCATGCAGAGATGGCCAATATTCCCCTGTAAGAACGCTTGACCCTGGAAAGGATAATGATGTTCCATGAAGTGGAATATGGACTTCATAAGTATAAGTTTTTATCTCGGTATGTGGGATATCCCACGAGGATGAATAGATAAATTACTATTGGATATAAAGGAGGTATAATGTCGGAAATATGGATCAATGGAAACTCCATGATGAGTCTGAGTAATCATGTCCTAGTTTGGTGCCAATAGAAGGAAGAAGACAGTACAATTGGATGGATTTAAGAATACTAGGAAGATGGAAGTTGGAATAACGATCAGTTGCCCTGAGGATGAGTTCAAGGTTACAAGTGATGAGATGGGCCATAACCCATAGGCCCAGGACCTGCCAAGAAGAAAGAACATCCTTGCTGAAGGAAAAACCCTGGAAGAGAGTACGACCTTACCCACCGACGATTTTATAGGGGTAAGGAAAAACCTGAGAGTTGTGAAGGAACGATAGATGTTTGTTTGGCTTGCAGAATCCATGGAATTATTCGAACTTAGTTCGTCGACAAGAGAAATTCTGCAATGCTTGTGAGGATGACTGAGTGTTAGTATGCGAGATTCGCTAAACTGTATACATGGTAATGATTTGGGTGCGGGATGGATTGATCACCATACCGACTTACTCTTATTATTCGCCTTGCTATATGGGATGGTAAATCTGAGTGACCTACCTATAGTAAAGAGACGACGATCAAAACCCTGTTTAAACTTAGAATGGTATAAGTATTTTTCCCTTGTACACGGCAGTTGTTGCCAACCGTAGGTTATACGGCGAGGTTCAACCCAGACCCATTTCCTGCGGGAGAAACCATAAATTGTTGACCACCATGAGATATCGATAGTTGTTTAGTTTTGGCGCCAGACCCGTCAGCTAAGAAGACCAAATCTCGGGATAACCTTACCAAGAGGAAAGGACAGAAGAATTGAGGAAAAGGTCATGCCGTTATCGGAAGAGCTCAGAGGAGGAATTTTCTCGAGGATCTGAGGAGACCGACACTGTCAAGAATAAGGATGGAGTATATAAGTTTTGATGGAACAGTAACCATGCTTCTAAGTGTGGTAGCACCCCAGACCCCTATGATGATCGATGGATTTTGAGGAGACCCCCAAACCCTAACCTTTTCTGGCTAGCCTCTCCGAATCTCGAGGACGGGATTCATTTTAAGGGTGGTAGGTTTGTAACATCCTAGAATTCTAAATTTTGGAATGTTATAATAAATAGATAGATTGATTGATTGTCTGAAAGTGAGTGAATTCAAAACCTTTTGAAAGTTAAATGAGAGGGAATAAAAGGACTTTCCCAAACTTTCATATTTGCTTTCTGATCTCCATGAATTCAAATTCTTTTCAAATACAAAACCCTGGAGAGAAGATGACATGACTTCTTCCATTTATTTTAAATGACAAGGGATGTTGAAAATATTTGAATTTCATTTGAGAATATTTCCAATTCTGAAACTTTATGCAACTCAATGATTTTCATGAGAGAAGATAAAATGACTTCTTCAAATTATATGAAATATGAGTTGGGAGTTTCAAAGAATTAAATTCAAAGTTCTTTTGAATTTATTTTCAATTTGGAGTTATTTGAGTTTTATTCAAATTATCTTTCTCCAAAATAAAAATATATGGAAAATAGGGCAACATGATTCCCTACAATAGAAAATTGGAGAAAAATTAATTTGAAATCATTTTGGTATTTTTAAAAATGATTTTGTTGGATTTTAATAGGCCAGTAGCACTCTTTGAATTATCTGATTTTGTGTGTATTTTATTTAATGCTAGAAAAATGTTCATCTTGTAGAAAATCTTTTTCTGAAATTTTTGATATATTACACGCCTATGTAATATTTCTATTTCATTTGTTTTATTTGTTTTGTTTGTCCGAAAAAAAAATCTTTAAAAAAAATACTTCTGGACCGACCGAACCGGGCCGGCCCAGCCGGCCCAACGGCCCATCCCGCTCGTCCCCGAGCTCGGGCAGGTCTCCGCCTCCCGCACGGAAACCGCCGCCGCTGCGCCCCGTTTCCGACCGGGACACGCCCCGCCGCCGCCTTACGCTGCCCCCTCCTCCAAGCTTCGCGCCTCCCCCTCCCCTCCTTAAATAGCGCGGCACCCGGGTGCCGCTTCTCTCTCCTCGCCGCCCCGCGCCGCATCTCACCGCACCGCCGCATCTCGCCGCCTGCGCCACCGCCGCATCTCGCCGCCCGCACCGCCGCACTCCACCAGCGCCGCCGCCTCGCGCCGCCGCCGACGCCCGCACCTCGCCGTAGCCCCGCGCCACCGTTGCCGTTGCCGCGCCATGCCGGAGATCTGCCGCAACCGCCGCCTCGCCTCGCTCGGCGGAGTTTGTCTCGCCGCAGCCGGTTTTCTTGCGAAAACCATCAAACCTCCATGGACCGGTAAAACCAAACCCTAGATCGGTTTTCTGGTTTTCTCTAGTTAACCCGTTTTTTATATATCCAGTTATTTTGCGAACGTTCACTGTTTAGATCTCCTTAGCGAACGGTTTTCGTCGGTTTGGGTTCTGTAGCGAGCGTTCGCTCGATAGATTTTTCTTTTTATTTTTAATTTTTGGCCAGGGACCTATCCATGAATATTTTCTTTGCAGATCAGCCCCTGGTTTTCAAACGACTATAACTTTTTACTCGTTAGTCCAAATCCAACAAAACCAACGCCCACGTCTTCGTTATGATCTCCTCTATCCAGTAAAACAACTTAAACATGTTTTTGAAAGTTTAAAATTTGAATTAGATCAGATTTGAATTCAAACTTCATTTGATCATAACTTGAATTTCGTAACTCCGTTTGAGTTGATTCTTTTTGCAAATTGAAGCTCTTGACCTAAACTTTTTGATAAGGACAAATTCACATAATTTTGGTACTGTTAGAAATTGTTTTATGTTGCAAGAGCTATTTGCTTGGTTTTGATGTTTTCGAATCGTCTTCTTCGTTCTTTCTGATCTTTTGAGTGATTGCTTATGTGTGGTTACTATTGCTTGCTTACGATAGATTGACCGGAGTGTGACGAGTAGAGCTATCAAGATTTTTCAGTGCGAATCATCTTCATCAACATTGCAGGCAAGTTCACACTTTGATTATATCCCTTTCGTACCCAGTTTTTATGCATTAGTTTCAACCCTCAAACATTGCATGAGTAGGATTGATAACATGTGGGTATTGGGAAGTAGTTACTGAGGTAGGAACCTATTGCCCCGTTACTATCAAACCCTTGGGAGTTACTTCTACGCGTTGCTTATATTGCTATGCTATGCTCGTAGACGTGGTTTGGGTATGAGTGAAATCCATGACAGATGTGAGATTGTTATTTAATGGTTCAACTTAAGGTGGCAACTTAAATACACATCTGGGTGGATTGCTAGGGGCACCCTGGGGATATACCAGTGGACTTGCCCGGACACCTGGGGATATACCAGTGTTGTCCTAGGAGATCCCGGGGATATACCGTGTGATCATCCTACAGTCCCGCCACCCAGGCTCAAAGGGATCATAAGACTATTCATACTAGAAACTTCCGTGTGCAGCCACAAGCTATTATGGGCTCTAGCATAGTTTATTAAGTCGTGTGAACTCTTACAGTGGTAGACTAGCAGATGTAGGGGTTGTAGGTGGTATGGTCTACCCATCGTTAGGTGCAAACACTTCTGAAAGACTATGTCTCGGTCATCCGTTTCTCAAACACCTTGTAGTGCGAGAAATCCAATGGAGGAGATCGAGTCTTGTGGGGAAAAGTTCGCAAACCTCTGCAGAGTGTATAAACTAATCATGATTAGCCGTGTCCCCGGTTATGGACATCTTGAGTATCTAGTTCTTGGATTATCCTGTTGATCTCATCAGGTTACTTGAATAATTGGTTGGGTTTTAATGATGATGCTTAATTGGGATTGAGAATGCTGTCAACCATTCTCAATGTTTAACAACCACCATGATAGTTAAATAAATTTTATTCCTTTGTAGTAGGGAAAAATTGGCTTTTCGCAAAAACCTTATAACCGTAGAGCTTTTCCACCAGCCATATATGTATGTAGTGATAGCCATTATTCATCATTCTCTATGGTGTGAATTTGCCAGTACATTCAATGTACTGACCCTCTGTGGCTGCAACATCTCATGTTGCAGGATTACCTTACGACGAGTAAGTGATACGTTAGGGTTACAATTTCTACACTCAACTTTGCCGTTGGTGTTGATGGGAATCCACAATCTTGTTACTTCCGCTATTTTGGATTGAGGTAATAGTATTTTACATTACTTATACATGTGATTTACCTCTGTTATAAATCCTCGAGTACTGTGTGTGTCAGCATACCGATCCAGGGATGACACTTAAGCACAGAGACTTGATCCATTCGGGTCGGGTCGCTACACGAGGCCCCTGGCTTGTAATATAAAGCTTGTATTATTTTAATTTGTGTCTAGAGTTGTGTTGTCATATGTTCCCGTGAGTCCTTGATTTTGATCGTACACATTTGTGTGTATGATTAGTGTACGGTTGAATCGAGGGATTCACACAAGTAGTCATCATACTGAGCTTGTCCAACGTTCATAACGTCTGCATCTACTCCTGCAATAGTTCTGTCACCTAGCGGTGCATCAAGGGCATAATTCTTCTGTGTAAGAATGAGGATAACCCTCAGATCATGGACCTAGTCTGCATCATTGCTACTACCATATTTCAACTTAGTTTTCTCTAGGAACATATCATAAATAAAACGGGGAAGCTATACACGAGCTATTGATCTACAACATAGATATGCAAATACTATCAAGACTAAGTTCATGATAACTTTAAGTTCAATTAATCATATTACTTAAGAACTCACACTTAGATAGACATCCCTCGAGTAATCTAAATGATCACGTGATCCATATCAACTAAACCATGTCCGATCATCACGTGATCCATATCAACTAAACCATGTCCGATCATCACGTGAGGTAGAGTAGCTTTCAATGGTGAAGATCTCTATGTTGATCATATCCACTATATGATTCATGTTCGACCTTTCGGTCTCGGTGTTCCGAGGCCATATCTGCATATGCTGGGCTCGTCAAGTTTAACCCGAGTATTTTGCACATGCAAAACTGGCTTGCACCCGTTGTATGCACTACAAAAAAAGACACATCCATGACATTTTGGGCCAAACGAAATTTTTTTCTATCATACATATGACACTTCTATGACAATAATTGTGACAAAACCCTGTATCATCATAGATGTGGTGGGCTCCTACTTCTATGACAAAACATCATGACAGAAAATGGGCTTTTCGTCCTGGGCGGGCCGGAGACGCAGCTGCATGACATTCTTTGGGCCGTCCATGATGGAAAAAACTATGGTAGAAGCGAGGGCGAGGAAAATTTCGGCGAGTTCCCGGTTACGGTGGGAGGTCGGGGGCCGAGCGATGCGTGTTTCTCTCGTACACGTACGCGCGTGTGTGTGAGGCATTGGCTCTAACTAAACCCGAGCGAGGCGTTGGGCTCTAACTGAACCTGAGTGATTGCACTGCAGGCTACGCGTTATTGAACCTGAGCGATCGATCGATGGCTGTTAACTGAACCTGATCGAGCGATTCCTTGGCTACTGCTGCTAACTGAAGCTGATCGATGGGATGAACAGTGAGCATTGCGGGGGGGGGGGGTTTGGATGAACAGTGAGCGGTGGCGTTGTCTCTGGATGAATAGGACCCCGTGGTGTGGTGGAGGGCTGGATGAATAGTAGACGGTGGAGGGGTGCCCGTGGAGGGGTGGATGAACAGGACCCCGTGGTGTGGAGGGCAGGATGAACAGTAGACGGTGGAGGGGTGCCCGTGGAGGGGTGGTTGAATAGGACCCCGTGGTGTGGAGGGCTGGATGAATAGTAGACGGTGGAGGGGTGGTTGAACAGTAGCCGGTGGAGTAGCGCGCGGTGGAGGCTGGATGAACAGGAGCCCGTGGAGGCTGGAGGAGGTCGACGGTGGATGAACAGTAGCTCGTGGAGGCTGGAGGGGGTCGACGGTGGAGATGAACAGTATCCTGTGGAGTCCCGTTTTGCGGTACGCCACACCCCTCCCGATGAACAGGACCCCCGTTTCGACCGTAGCACTCCAACACAAGTCCGTTTCGTCCGTTTTGCGGTACGCCACACCCCTCCCGATCAACAGGACCCCCGTTTCGACCGTAGGAGGTCCATTTCGTCCGTTTTGCCGTACGCCACACCCCTCCCGATCAACAGGACCCCCGTTTTGACCGTAGGAGGTCCGTTTCCTCTGTTTTACGGTACGCCAGACCCCTCCCGATCAACAGGACCCCGTTCCGAACGTAGGAGGTCCATTTCCTCCGTTGTGCGGTACGCCTGGCCTCATTTCCATCACCTATTCCGTCCAAGCCCTCCCAATGAACACGACCACGCATTCCGTTCCAACCCAGCCGATTGGCTCCCACACGTTCTGTTGCCTCCCGATGAACACGATGCATTCCGTTTCCCCCCCATGAACACGACGCATTCCGTTGCCTCCCCATGAACACGACGACGATGCTGTTTCTCCGTTCCGACCCAGCCATGTACACGAGCCCTGGCCATACGTATGCTCGAGTAGGCGTTCGAGACCCCGCCCGTATGTACACATACGTGGCCGTATTTTCTTTCTTGCACCCTGGCCGTTGTACGTACGTGTACATGCTACGTGCGCGCCTCTACTACGACACGTACGCGCCTCTACTACGACACGTGCGCGCCTCTACATCCACCAATATATATGTACATACACGTTCGCGACCAGAATGACAACGCTATGTATGCTTCGACCAGGTGGGTCCCGACTGTCAGGCACTTCCTTGCTTGCGAAGATGTAGCTGGTGGGTCCCAGCAGTCAGGGGGCGAATTGTTTTTTTGCTCGGACGCACTTCCTTGTGTGCGAAGATGTAGCTGGTGGGTCCCAACAGTCAGGGGCAAACATTTTTTTCATGAAATACGGTGGCCCGTCTGGTGGGTCCCCGTTGTCAAGTGGAGGAATAATTATTTTGCACGTAATAAGGAGGCACTTCCTTGCTGCGGCCGTGGACCCAGCTGTCAGCCTCTCCACGTACAGTCCACGTCTGATGGAAGCCATTCCTTGACCACGTTGACCATGCCGCGCCGAGAGCACCAGGACGGTGGACGACGACGAGGCCTAGGAAGGGGACGACACGGAGCCGGGGAAGACGCGACAGTTGATGCCCACGCGTAGAGGAGTACGAGGGTTCACTGGTTCGCTGTGGTGTGAGGCTGCCATCGCCGCAGAATAACAGGGGGTGTGGGTGAGTAGAGGGATGGCTTGGCTAGCGGTGGGAGTAGTAGGGGGCGGTGAGGCCTCCGCCGCATCGCAGCCGGCCGCGGGAGGCAGGAGCACGAGGCATGACCGGCGCTGGTTTGGGCGGCTGGAGCAAGAAGACCAGAGGTTGAAGAAGCACTACGGCCCTTGGATGGACATTGTACGGTCACTGGAGCTAGAATCGTGCATATTGACTAAGTTGACAAAGCCCTCCGTCCCTGTCAACTTAGTAGGCCCACAAGTCAGCCTGCCACTATACTAGGTCCCAGCTAACAGGGGGAGTATTCATTTTTTTGTGCGTAATATGGAGGCACTTCCTTGCAGGCGAAGATATAGCTGGTGGGTCTGAGCTGTCAGCGGCGGTAATGTTTTTTTCACGAAATACAGAAGCCCTTTCGGTGGGTCCCGGATGTCAGGTGGAGGAATCATTATTTTGCGCGTAATAAGGAGGCATTTCCTTGCGTGCGGCCGTGGACCCAGCTATCGGCCTCTCCACATAAAGTCCACTTCAGATGCTTGTCGGTCGTTGACCACATTGACCAGGCCGCACCCAGAGCACCAGGGCGGTGGATGACGGCGAGGCCTAGGAAGGGAACGACACGGAGGCAGGGAAGACTCGGCAGTTGTTTCCCACGCGGAGGGGAGTACGACTGTACGAGGGTTTACTGGTTCGTCTGCCATCGCCGGAGAATAACAATAGGTGTGGGTGAGTAGAGGGATGGCTAGGCCAGCGATGGGAGTACGGTGGGGCGATGAGGCCTGCACGGCAGCACAGCCGGCCACGGGGAGGAGGGAGCAAGCAGTCCCGCCGGTGCTTGTTTGAGTGGCTGGAGCAGGAAGAGCAGAGATCGAAGAAGCACGACAGCCGTTGGATGGAATCTAACAGTCAGTTCTTGTGCGTCAACCTTTTTTTAGGAAAGCCTCAAATCTGTGGAAAACAACATACAACCCATCTGCCATTATCTCTAATAATTTACAGCCCATTTGCTAATTCTTAAGGTTTTTTTGGAGCCCATATTCTTTTTGTTAGCATTACAGCCCATATTGTGGCCACGGTTAAAAAATTATACGAAATTTTTCATATTTCGGTGCGGTCCGAACTGTTTTTAATCCCGAAATTTTGACTCATATTCAAACTGATTTTAAAAATAAATGTATATCAATATAAAATCCAAAAAATTCTCCACACATAAAAATTAATATAATTTAAAATCTTGAAATGAAAAAAATATATTTGAAACTAATTGCCGGTTTGATGTGTTTTAAAAATGTACAACCCATTTCTCATTACTGATGGGCCATTTTCTCGGCCAACCGAATGAAAGCTCTCCTCATGTTGAAAGATTTGCAGCCCAACAGGCTTGACAAAGCGACTTACTTGGCAATTCACAAAAATACTGGGCTGTGGCCATGGACCCAACTTCAGCCTCTCCACGTACAGTACTCCTCTGATGGAAGTCGTTCCTTGACCACGTTGACCACGCCACGCGGAGAGCACCACGGTGGTGGACGACGGCGAGGCCTAGGAAGGGGACCCGGGGAAGACGTGGCAGTGGAAGCCCGCGCGGAGAGGAGTACGAGGGTTCACTGGTTCGGCTGCGGTGTGAGGCTGCCGTCGCCGCAGGGCCTGGCCAGCAGTGGGAATAGTAGGGGGCAGTGAGGCCTCTGCGGCAGCACAACCGGCCACGGGAGGCAGGAGCATGCGGCACGACCGGCGCTGCTTTGGGCGGCTGGAGCAAGAAGACCAGAGGTTGAAGAAGCACTACGGCCGTTGGATGGACATCGTACGGTCACTGGAGCTAGAATCGTTCGTATTGACTAAGTTGACAAAGCCCTTCATCCCTGTCAACTTAGTAGGCCCACAAGTCAGCCTCCCACCAAGGTGGGTCCCAGCTAGCCGGGGGAGTATTCATTTTTTGTGCATAATAAGGAGGCACTTCCGGTGGGTCCGAGCTGACAGCGGGGGGAAAGTTTTTTCGTGAAATACGGTGGCCCGTCCGGTGGGTCCCAGCAGTCAGGGGGAAACGATTTTTTCGCAAAATACTGGTGGCCCATTCGGTGGGTCCCCGCTGTCAGGTGGATGAATAATTATTTTCCGCGTAATAAGGGGGCACTTCCTTGTGGCTGCTGTGGACCCAGCTGTCAGCCACTCCACGTACAGTACTCTTCCGATGGAAGTCAGTCGTTGACCACATTGACCACGCCGCGCCGAGAGCACCACGGCGGTTTAAGACGACGAGGCCTAGGAAGGGGACGACGCGGAGCCGGGCAAGACGCGGCAGTGGATGCCCACGTGGAGAGGAGTACGAGCATTCACTGGTTCGACTGGGGTGTGAGGCTGCCGTCGCCGCAGAATAACACGGGGTGTGGGTGAGTGGAGGGATGGCCTGGCTAGTGGTGGGAGTAGTATGGGGGCGGTGAGGCCTCCGTGGTAGCACAGCCGGCCACGGGAGGCAGGAGCAGGCGGCACGACCGGCGCTGCTTTGGGCGGCTGGAGGAAGAAGACCAGAGGTTGAAGAAGCACCATGGCCATTGGATGGACATCATACGGTCACTGGAGTATTGACTAAGTTGACAAAGCCCTCTGTCCCCGTCAACTTAGTAGGCCCACAAGTTAGCTGAACAATATGGTGGGTCCCAGCTAACAGGGGGTATTCATTTTTTTGGGCGTAATAAGGAGGCACTTCCTTGTTGCCAAGATATAGCTGGTGGGTCCGACCTGTCAGCGGGGGAACATTTTTTTTGCGAAATACAGAGGCCCTTCCTGTGGGTCCTAGATGTCAGGTGGAGGAATCATTATTTTGCACGTAATAAGGAGGCATTTCCTTGCGTGCGGCCGTGGACCCAGCTGTCAGCCTCTCCACGTACAGTCCACTTCCGATGGATGTCGTTCATTGACCACGTTGACCAGGCCGCGCCGAGAGCACCAGGGCGGTGGACGACGGCGAGGCCTAGGAAGGGAACGACATGGAGCCAGGGAATACTCGGCAGTTGTTTCCCACGTGGAGGAGTACGAGGGTTTACTGGTTTGTCTGCCGTCGTCGGAGAATAACGGCATGTGTGGGTGAGTAGAGGGATGACTAGGGCAGCTATGGGAGTACGGTGGGGCCGTGAGGCCTGCGCGGCAGCATAGCCGGCCACGGGAGGAGGGAGCAGGCAGCTCCGCCGGCGCTTGTTTGAGCGGCTAGCGCATGAAGAGCAGAGATTGAAGAAGCACGACAGTCGTTGGATGGACATCCAACAGTCACTGCTCTCGTGTGTTGACTAAGTTGACAGGGCGTTCGTGTGCGTCAACCTTTTTTTTATGAAAGCATACGCGTCAACCTGTAGTAGGCGCACAAGTCAACCTCAAATCTGTGGAAAACAACATATAACCCATCTGCCATTATTTCTAATAATGTATAGCCCATTTGCTAATTCTTAAGAATTTTTTTGGAGCCCATCTTTTTTTAGCATTACACCCCATATTGTGGCCACAGTTAAAAAGTATACAAAATTTTGCATATTTCGGTGCGGTCAACTATTTTTGATCCAGAAATATCGATTCACATTCAAACTATTTTGAATAATAATTTATATAAATATAAAATCCAAATAATTGTCCACGCATAAAAATCAATGGAATTTAAGATCTTGTAATGAAAAAAAATTTGAAACCAATTCCCGGTTTGATGTGTTTTAAAAATGTACAACCCATTTCTGGACAAACCGAATGAAACTCTCCTCGTCTTGAAAGATTTGTAGCCCAGCAGGGCCGATAAAGCAAGTAGGCCTTGTTTGGGTATTTCTTTAAAACAACAGAACTGGGCTAGCCATTTTTAGCAAGAAAAAAACATAACTGGGCTCATGATGTGGTAAACATAAATAAAACCCTGGCTAGACGGGCCACAGCCCCCGCACAGCCCCGTTGTTACCCTGACCCGTCGCTAAAACTAGTATAAATAACAACTACTTGTTCCTCAAAAAAAACTGCGCGACTTGCTAGGTCCCTGGTGTCAGCCACTCGTAGTGTAATTCTCTCGTTTATTGACTACGTTGACAATGGCGTGAGCCACAGATGTCCAACCATTAGGAGGAAGCATATTTTTGGGCTTGTACTATAGAGGCACTTGCTTGCGTACTGCCATGACGCTGGTGGGTCCCTACTGTCATCCTCTCCACGTACAGTCATCTCCTTGTTCCTCTCGGTTGTTGACGATGTTGACAACGCAAGAGGGCGGCGCACCGCGCACGGCGAGCGAACCAAGGCCGCAAGGCGGAGGACGACGGCGAGGCCTCGGACGGAACAAACATGAGCCATTGAAGATGCGCCGGTCCAGTCGCTGGCGGAGGGGAGTACGAGGGTTGACTGGTTCGGGCGTGGGTGCGTGTTGGGGCTGACGTCGCCGGAGAATAACAGGACGTGTGGGGGAATAGAGGGAGGGACTGGCCAACTTTGGAGGGTATGTACGGTAGGGCGGCGGAGGCGCAACCAGCCATGGGAGGCGGGAGCAGGCAGAGCCGACGGGGTGGTTTGGTTTGGGCGGCTGGAGGAAGAAGAAGACAAGAGATAGAAGATACACGACAGATGTTGGATGTCAATCCAACGGCTGGTAGGCAGAATCGTTTGTTGACTGGCTAGTAAGTCGACACCACCTTGGATAGGCTATTTCCTCGCGGGTCCCAAATGTCAGAATCCAAATCTGTCATGGTCATGCAGCCTTTCCTATGAAAATTTACAGTCCATTTGATGTGCTAGTTTGAAATAAGTTTGTGGGTGCTGGTGGGGGCTAATCACTTGGCTTCTGTAATGCACAGTGAGCTCAAGCAGCCGGTGAGAGTGATGCCATTTGCCTTGTTTCAAAGAAAATATGACAGTCCCAGCCGAGTTGAAAAGGGCAGGAACATCTAACTCCAGCTTACAAACTGTACAAAAGCACGAGGGTTAATTGTTCATCAGGTTTACAAAAAAACCAGATTGAAAAGGGCAACAACATCTAACTCCAGCACTGTTTTCGGCAGTCACAGTCAAATGGATCGGTCAGGTCCATAGAATGAACATCCTGGGTCATAAAATTTACTGGATTATGACCACAGTATGTTGTAAATAGAAGCCCGACACGTTTAAAAGCTCTTTTTCCCACCTGAAACTCCTTTTTTTGCTCTTCGACATACCATCCGTCAATTCAGTAAATATATGGGCTTTTGAATTGATTTTACTATTTACTAGTGTGGATGGGCTGTTTTGTCTTGGGCCCAGAGAAACAATTACTACTAGTACACTGGAGACACTCTACAGCTACCCAGAAAAACAATTACTAGTAGTACAGTGGAGACACTCTACCGCTTCTGGCTCCTCCTAGGTCATTGAAACGTCTCCCTCTACTGAATGCCGTTATAATTTTGTTCACCGACATGCGGGCCATGCAGTGCGTGGGCCCAAATGCCACCCACCAAATTAGAAGACAGTATGCAGGTGGAGAGTCACCCCGGTCGTAGCGCGGCAGTAACGAGCCATCGCATCACAAAACCCCACCTCCCCACAGTCTAAGTTTGACGGACGAAGCAACCATCATTTCACTCTTCGCCGAATCCCCTTCTCCCTCACCGTCTTCAAGAAAGGCAACACTCGCATCTGCCACTGTTCTTCTCTCCGAACGAAGGGAAGGTAAGCGGATCCATGATGTTGGTATATTCTCGTTCAGAGAGAAAAAAGAACTTTTGCAAAGCAGTAACCGATCCTCACTCTCTTTTTTGTTTCATTGTCATTGCGATTGTGTTTTCCTTTCAGTGGTCTCCTAGTATTCGTCAGTTTCATGATGGACCAAGGAGAACCAGGCAAAGATATGCCGATATTGGAGCAGACGCGGGAGGCTGATCCCCACGAGACAGAGAGCTCCAAGAAGATGGAGGCAACCATCGAGCCGACCCCAGATACGCTCACGGCCACTATTGAGATGGTCAACGCCCCGTTTGAGGTTACAGCCCCCGTGGCACTGCAGGATTAGTTTTCCCTCTTCGAGGACGTGTCCCCCCTGCTGAGCTGCCCAAGGTGATTTCCTTCTTTGCCGATCTCGATTGTGGTTTTTCATCTAAGTATGCGGTGATTTTTTTTAGAAAAGGAAGTATGGGGTGATTAATAATGCAAAATTTTATTAGCTTCGATGCCATGCTATACATAGTGGTTTAAATAACTTGTGTTTCTTATACTGAAAAGTAATTCAGAATTTGTTTCTGTTTCAATTAGAGCCCTGATGCAGACAAGGATTGTGTGGTTGTACATGTCACTCGCTATGAGGCGGACGACCTGAATATACGCACTCGGAAAACAGAGTTCTTAGGCTGTTGGATCCTGGAAGCCATTTGCGGTTATACCAATGAAGAGTTGTATTCCAGCCTCACTGTTGTCAGGCGTGTTGTCCAGGGTGTACTGAAGCACAAGAAGTTCAAAGCTACTCCTTCGTTTGTGAGGCATACTGTTCTTGTCAAGCTTACGTAGGAAGATGACGTGGCATGCCTCCACAAACTAGTTTATCACTGGCAAGGCCACAAGGTTGTCTTCATGAAGGTTCGCAGGATTGAGCTATTGCGAGACGTCCTCGATGATGTTCATGGCAAGGTCCGTCTTGTGCCCAGCCCAAATTAGATCGAGGCATGAAATAGTTGCCCCAGCTAGTGTTTAATAGTAGTTTGGATTGTGTCTAATTATCCGAACCTTGCCTGTTATCGACCCCTCTGGGGCTAGTACTCTGTTTGAATCCGTCTATGGGAACTGCTGCTACTTTTGTGTGCCTGTGAATCATGTGAGAACCATCGTAATTGTTGCCGAGATAGATGTGTCCTCACTAGTTTTTTCATGAATATGGCATGGTAAGACATAAGTTGTCACGGTTTATCATACAAGCAGTGTGTGTTTTGATGAAATAGAGCACTCGTTTGAGAACCGTGCACTGACGTATACATAAGTACTTGTAAACACTGTTGGTGCTACCCCACTTGTAAGCAGTTGTGCAAAACACAACACATTGGCTCAGCTCGCTTCAACACTAGGCTATCGACCAACTAACAATCAACAATCTGCTGTCTGACATATAAGCAACTATGTATCTTGGTACAGTGGTTCATGCAGTTAATTGAGGCCACAATGTAATAAATTCCAAACGTTCACACGCTAGTCCAGCGCTCCTGTGGAACACTCATATTAAACTCGTCTTCATAAAAAACTTGAAAAGCATAAGTTAAGCAATTTTATACATCTCAATGATTGATAGAACATAATAAACATATACTAGTTCACAGTAAAAGACAAAGTTGTGAGAAGGTTTACAAATCAGGAAAAAACAAGCAAGGCTTCTCTGAGCAAAGGGCCTCCCGGCAGGCTTAAATTTCTTGGAGTTCACTCTGGTTTTTTCTTGTTGTCACCATCCATGGTTAGGTTCTCTCATTCCAGAATAACCAATTATAATTGTGGTCTCAGCTGGAATGCTGAACTGAACCATGTAGTGTATTGACCAGTGGAAATGCTTGTGCATTCCACTAAATTTAAGCACCGCTATTTTCAGAAATAAGCAGACCACAATGCCTCTTGTCCGCGCACCTGTCCAAAAAACCGCCGTGCAGCCGTGCCAGCTAGTCCTCGGTCCATGGATGAACTGGTAGAAAGTGCATTCCGGACTAGGATGCAGTTGTTTTCGCTCGTCCCTGCACTGCAATCAGGAAGTAAAATGTATGAATCAGCTTCTTTTAGATTGCGTTGGTCATTCTACCTTAGTTACTACCAATGTAGGGATACCTTGAAGACGGGAGGTTAGACGACGACAACGAGGGATAGCCATCTCATTTTGCGTAGTTGTACTAAAACTAAGGTGTGTGCTTTTGATTGCGCGGATAGAAACGATACGGAGATAGACATCCCAAAACGAGATGGAGACAGACATCCCTGTTTGCGCAAATACGAAATACGGTTATTTAAACAGTGACAAATATTACTACTTTCCCCGTTTCCTCTTAGAACCAAGTCCTAGATTCATGCTACAACTTTCCCACTTTCTTCCCTGTTTGAACCAATGCTTTGAGTCGACTGTATGAACTAGCTTTACTTCTAATAATAGTAGAAGTTTAGGTGGCTTTGGAACAGCGGACGGAAGTAGAAAAGGATCCACACAAAGGGAGCTGGGGCAGTAGAGCAAGGCAGGTTTCGAAGGAATATATACCTGAGGGTCGTCGGCATGTGGCAAAGACGGCGTCGGGAGGCCGCATCTTGGCCACAATACCACAGGGAGGAAGAAGGGGTCGGAGGCCCTCTCGAGCCGGCGCTCTCTCGGAGAGAACGGCACGACCGCTGATCGGGACGCGCGGGCAGCCGTTGGTCTCCTCCCTCGCCACCGACAACAGCGTGAACGATGCACCTACACCCCTGCCCCGGTCGAGGTTGTCCGGTCGGATTTGTGACCAGCCGTGAGCTGAGAGAGAGTGTGGCCACCTATGTGTTGCTTAGATCTGGAGAGCATGAGAGAGTGAACGAGAGGAACCCTAGTAAAGCAAGCGCTAAGTCTCCTACTTTTATATATAGTGGAGTGATTTTGTTGTACCAGCTTCAAAAAAATGCGCTCCTATGTGTACCCGCGAGTGGGTGTGAGAGAAGTAGTGCGTGCGTGCACCGCTTCTCTTCGTGAGAGTACAATATACTATGCCCAAAGAACGTTCGCCGCAAGAGTAATAGTATAAGTGTGTGATGTGTGAGCTAAAATAAAATGTGCGCGCCGTCTTTTGTTTTTTAGAAGTTCTGAGGGTAGGGTGTGAAGAGCACATATGTGCGTGACGTCTACCTGCAGATAGACGGTTGGTGCGACGTGCGAGTCTGAGAGAGGACTCAGGAGAGTCATGACTGGTGAGGGTGCGTGTGCGTGAGAGAGAGGGGGGCACGTATCAATGCAATGCATGTGTCTGTAAATCATTATTCGACAAACGTTCGCCACAAGCCTTTTCCTGACGAATGCCGTAAGAACTGTTAGATCGGCATCCGACAGTGTTAGTTTTGCCATGTCATTTAACAAAACAGCCACTCCTCCTACACACAAATCTTCCACGTGAGTGTTAGCAGCTGCCGTATGCTCCCTCCGTTCCGAAATGCAGTGCATATAGCTTTATTGAAAATTCGAACCTCGCAAACTTTTACCGAGTTTTCGTGTACCAAATTGCACATGTAGAATACCATGTATATATATATCATTTCATTCATCTTCGAGAGGTAACTATAAAGATGGGTGAGGAGTCTACAAAGCAAGACCATCGTATCACCCGCAGCAATTTCAAGCATCCTTTAGTGTCGAGGAATATCATAGGAACTCTATATGATATGATTTTTATATGAGTTTTTTCCTTTAGAGCCAATTGGTTCATAGGAATAGATTCATACACTCCACATTTCAAAGGAAATAAACATGATATCATTTCTATAGCTTTAGAGCCACTTGGTTCATATGAATGGATTCCTATACTCCCCTAATTTCAAAGGAAAATAAACATTAGCGTATATTCAATAGAAAAGTTCCTATGAGATGAACCAAATTACATCTCTTTTCTAATCCCTCCTCATAGGAATTGAGATACATGTCATCTCTAGATTCAATAGAAAAGTTCCTATGATGTGAACCAAATGACATCTCTTTTCCAATCCCTACTCATAGGAATTGAGATGCTCCATGTCATCTCTTTCCCTACAACTTCCATGTATACATCTTCTATTCCTAAATAGATAGTACAACCCACTAGTACCTTTTTTTCCAAAACATGCAACTATGGCACAAGAACTATATAGTGTGCCAATAACTTTGAAAGATGGTCGCTGGATGAAGCTAACCCGACAGTGCAGAGATAGGCAAATCCAAGCACTACTGGCTGTTGGATATCATCAACATTCCACCAGATCTGCCACATGTACAATTTAGAAGACTCCATGGTTGAACTTAAGCATAATGCACAAACCTCAAAACACAAGCACTTCTCCTTTGTTCTAGAATGTTCTGTATCATAATTGATTATTTTTTTTCTAAATGAATTGCCATTATTTGTTTTTTACTTTATGATTTACAATGCACAACCCCATGAATCTTAACATTTTTATAAAACTAATTGATTTTGAATGAGATGAACTATAAGAACTAAACGAACATCTACATCATGCATATATGACTCAAAGCTTTACATGCTATAGTGTGTATTTATTCATAATTTGGTTTCAAAATCTCATGCATTCAATACATGTGCACCTTACTAGTTTTGAGTAGAGTAGCAAATTTCACGCGGCCCCGGGTATATCAAAATGCAGGGCCCATGCATCATTGCCTTTCGGTCGAACCTATGTCCACAATTTTTTTACGTACTATATCTCCACTGGTCCCTGAACCCAAAATGCTGCCTCGTTCCCGTAAAACCAAGCGGCCCACACATATTTAAGGCGTTGACTCGAACCCGTTTACTATGACATGGCCCCGCATGCTGTAGTACTCCTACAAACCCTACCGCCGCACTCATCATCAGTTTTCTTCAAGAGGACGAGGGAGAATCCTATTTGTAGTGGAGGCGCTTTAAAAAAAGGATCTGTGGTGGAGACCCCTACCCTAGGGTGCCCTAGGTAGCTGCCGCACGCATCATTGTTTTCTCTTTTCTTTATGCTCTTGCGCCCTAGAGTGAAATGATGGTTGCTTCATCTATCCATCTTAATGCAGGAAAGGTGGGGCTTTGTGATTTGACCCCTCATCACTCA